>NC_057813.1:381837921-381888130 GCF_018294505.1 Triticum aestivum
AGGGCGCGGTGGCAGACGGGCGCGCGGCGGCGGCGGCGCGGGCTCGCGTGGGCCCGATCCGGGTCCCGCGGGCCGCGCGGAGGTGGGAGGAGAGAGAGGGTGAGGTGGCGGCTCCGGATTGGGCGTGGAGGCGGCAGCGCTGAGGTGGCAGCCTGCGATTGGCCGGGGTGATGTGGAGGCTGGACGTGTCTGGCGCGACACGGACGCGTCCGGCGGCGCGGGGAGGAGTTTGCTAGGGTTTCATCTGCGAATTTTCGGGGGGAGGGCATATTTATAGATAGAGGGAGCTAGGAGAGTCCAAATGGGGTGCGGTTTTCGCCCACACGATCGTGATCGAACGATCGAGAGCATGGAGGGGAGTTTGCTGGGTTTTGGGCCACTTTGGAGGGGTGTTGGGCTGCAAGACAAAAGAGGCTTTTACGGTTACCCGGTTAACCGTTGGAGTATCAAACGGACTCCAAATGGCATGAAACTTGACAGGCGGTCTACCGGTGCTATACCAAGGCCGCTTGACAAACCTCAGCCCATTCTGAGAAAGTTTAACACCCGCTCACAACAAGAGACAAAAGGGGAACGCCGAAGGACATAGGAGTGCCGGATTGCAAAACGGACAACTGGGAAAATGCTCGGATGCATGAGACGAACACGTATGCAAATGCGATGCACATGACGACATGATATGAAATGCATATGATGACATGGCAAAATGCAACATGCAAGCACACGACATGGCAAAGACGGCGAATAACTGGCGGACACCTGGCGCATCGAATCCGGGGCATTACAGTGCCCGCGAGTGATTCACTGAATTGGGGGCTGAAAAGACCTTTGTCCCGACGTCCCTCTGTGTGGATCTTTGTGGCGGAGTGACATGGCAGGTTGAGACCACCTAGGCGAGAGGTGGGCCTGACCCTGGTTGGCGTTCGCGGTTGCTTCATAATAACACGCTTAACAAGATCTTGGTATTTGATTTGAGTCTGGCCACTGGCCTATACGCACTAACCAACTACACGAGAAAGATATGGGCACTCGACGTCATGGTATCAGCCGAAGCCTTCGTGACGTCAGCGACTGAGCGGCGCGCGCCGGGTTGACTGCGTAACACGATTTCCTTTGTAATGGAGTTGGTAGGTCTGCTCACCGGCCGCGTACGCAACGTGCAGGTGTGCAATGGGCGATGGGCCCAGACCCCTGTGCGCATAGGATTTAGACCGGCGTGTTGACCTCTCTGTTGTGCCTAGGTGGGGCTGTGACGTGTTGATCTTCCGAGGCCGAGCATGACCCAGGAAAGTGTGTCCGGCCAAATGGGATCGAGCGTGTTGGGTTATGTGGTGCACCCTTGCAGGGAAGTTTATCTATTCGAATAGTCGTGTCCCTCGGTAAAAGGACGACCCGGACTTGTACCTTGACCTTATGACAACTAGAACCGGATACTTAATAAAACACACCCAGACAAGTTCCACAGACAACCCGATGATCGCTTTTCCACAGGGCGACGAGGGAAGGATCGCTGGGTAGGTTTATGCTATGCGATGATACTTGGAGGACTTCAATCTACTCTCTTCTACATGCTGCAAGACAGAGGCTGCCAGAAGCGTAGTCTTCGATAGGACTAGCTATCCCCCTATTATTCTGGCATTCTGCAGTTTAGTCCATCGATATTGCCTCTTTACACATATACCCATGCATATGTAGTGTAGATCCTTGCTTGCGAGTACTTTGGATGAGTACTCACGGTTGCTTTGCTCCCTCTTTTCCACCTTTTCCCTCTTCTTCCCGGATGCCGCAACCAGACGCTGGAGCCCAGGAGCCAGACGCCACCGTCGACGACGACTCCTACTACACTGGAGGTGCCTACTACTACGTGCAGGCCGCTGATGACGACCAGGAGTAGTTAGGAGGATCCCAGGTAGGAGGCATGTGCCTCTTTCGATCTGTATCCTAGTTTGTGCTAGCCACCTTATGGCATCTTGTTTAACTTATGTCTGTACTCAGATATTGTTGCTTCCGCTGACTCGTCTATGATCGAGCACTTGTATTCGAGCCCTCGAGGCCCCTGGCTTGTATTATGATGCTTGTATGACTTATTTATGTTTTAGAGTTGTGTTGTGATATCTTCCCATGAGTCCCTGATCTTGATCGTACACATTTGCGTGCATGATTAGTGTATGATTGAATCGGGGGCGTCACAGAGTCTTGCAGTGATGTGAAGAAACTAATCTTGT
Source organism: Triticum aestivum (assembly GCF_018294505.1). Taxonomy (NCBI): domain Eukaryota; kingdom Viridiplantae; phylum Streptophyta; class Magnoliopsida; order Poales; family Poaceae; genus Triticum; species Triticum aestivum. The sequence continues at coordinate 381,840,147 of NC_057813.1, forward strand.
CTTGAATTGGGAGAAGTGACACTTTATGGTTAATGAAGGTATTGTCTTGGGGCATAAAGTTTTTGAAAGAGGTATTGAAGTTGATAAAGCTAAAGTTGATGCTATTGAAAAGATGCCGTGCCCTAAGGACATCAAAGGTATAAGAAGTTTCCTTGGTCATGTTGGTTTTTATAGGACGTTCATTAAAGACTTCTCAAAAATTTCTAGGCCTCTAACTAATCTCTTACAAAAATATGTTCCTTTTGTTTTCGATGATGATTGTGTAGAAGCATTTGAAATACTTAAGAAAGCCTTGATTTCCGCACATATTGTTCAGCTACCTGATTGGAATTTACCCTTTGAAATTATGTGTGATGCTAGTGATAATGATGTAGGTGTTGTTCTAGGACAAAGAGTTGATAAGAAATTAAATGTTATCCAATATGCTAGTAAAACTCTAGACAGTGCCCAGAGAAATTATGCTACTACTGAAAAAGAATTTTTAGCAGTTGTGTTTGCTTGTGATAAGTTTAGACATTATATTGTTGATTCCAAAGTAACTGTTCACACTGATCATGCTGCTATTAAATACCTTATGGAAAAGAAAGATGCTAAACCTAGACTTATTAGATGTGTTCTCTTGCTACAAGAATTTGATTTGCATATTATTGATAGAAAGGGGCTGAGAACCCCGTTGCAGACAACTTGTCTAGGTTAGAGAATGTTCTTGATGACCCACTACCTATTGATGATAGCTTTCCCAATGAACAATTAGCTGTCATAAATGCTCGTACTGCTCCATGGTATGCTGATTACGCTAATTACATTGTTGCTAAATTTATACCACCTAGTTTCACATACCAGTCAAAGAAAAAGTTTTTCTATGATTTAAGACATTACTTTAGGATGACCCACACCTTTATAAAGAAGGAGTAGATGGTGTTATTAGACGTTGTGTACCTGAGCATGAACAGGAACAGATCCTACGCAAGTGTCAGTCCGAGGCATATGGAGGACATCACGTGGGAGACAGAACTGCACATAAGGTATTGCAATCCAGTTTTTATTGGCCTACTCTCTTCAAAGATGCCCCGTAAGTTTGTCTTGTCTTGTAATGAATGTCAAAGAATTGGTAATATTAGTAGACGTCAAGAAATGCCTATGAACTATTCACTTGTTATTGAACCATTTGATGTTTGGGGCTTTGATTATATGGGACCTTTTCCTTCCTCTAATGGGTATACACATATTCTAGTTGCTGTTGATTACGTTACTAAGTGGGTAGAAGCTATTCCAACTAGTAGTGCTGATCATAACACTTCTATTAAGATGCTTAAAGAAGTTATTTTTCCAAGGTTTGGAGTCCCTAGATACTTAATGACTGATGGTTGTTCACATTTTATTCATGGTGCTTTTAGTAAAATGCTTGGTAAGTATGATGTTAATCATAGAATTGCATCCCCATACCATACACAGTCTGGTGGTCAAGTAGAACTGAGTAATAGAGAGATTAAATTAATTTTGCAAAAGACTGTTAATAGATCTAAAAATAATTGGTCCAAGAAACTCGATTATGCATTATGGGCCTATAGAACTGCATATAAAAATCCTATGGGTATGTCTCCGTATAAAATGGTTTATGGAAAACCATGTCACTTACCTTTCGAACTAGAACATAAGGCATATTGGGCCATTAAAGAGCTCAATTATGATTTCAAACTTGTCGGTGAGAAGAGGTTATTTGACGTTAGCTCACTTGACGAATGGAGAACCCAGGCCTATGAGAATGCCAAACTATTTAAAGAAAAAGTTAAAAGATGGCATGACAAATGGATACAAAAGTGTGAGTTTAATGTAGGTGATTATGTTTTGCTATACAACTCTCGTTTAAGATTTTTTGCAGGAAAACTTGTATCTAAATGGGAAGGTCCTTACATTATCGAGGAGGTCTATCGTTCTGGTGCCATAAAAATCAACAATGCCGAAGGCACAAATCCGAAGGTGGTGAACGATCAAAGAATCAAACATTATATCTCAGGCAATCCCATAAATGTTGAAACCAATGTTATTGACACCGTAACCCCGAAGGAGTACATAAGGGACACTTTCCAGAACGTTTCAGACTCCGAAAAGGAATAGGTATGTGGTAAGGTAAGTAAACCGACTCCAAAACAGTTCTAATAGCATTTTTTTCTCCATTTTGGAATATTTAAAAAAAGGAAAATAAGAAGTAGTCCGAAAGGGACACGAGGCATCCACGAGGGTGGAGGGCGCGCCCTACCCCCCGGGCGCGCCCCCTTGCCTCGTGGGCACCTCGTGTGCCCTCTGTACTCCGTTTTCTTGCACAATACTTCTTTTTGTCGGTACAAATTCATTATATAATCTCCCGAAGGTTTTGACCACCATACCACGACAAAATCCTCTACTTTTGTTTCGAGCTGTTTTTCTGGCAGATCTAGGTCACCATGACGTCTTCAAGCGCCCCCAAGGACAAGTTTTTCGAGAAGGTCATCAACCCTTACCTCGCGGAGGTGCTGCAACACCCTCAAACCATTGAGATGCATGAGGGGGTGCTGCACATCCGTGATGTTGAGGGACCAAGGAGGACCGGAAGCGTGGAGACAAGACTCGAAGAAATGGAGCAACAAGTTTTCAAGTGCCAAGGGATTGTGGAACACGGACTTAACGCCAAGCACATGATGATCACGGAGTTCACCAATAACCACAAGCTGGATGCCAGGAACATTGGGGAGACCATCATCAAGCTTCACAAGAAAATCGAGCACCTCCAAGCCCAAATCTATGACCTGCAAAACCAAAACCGTGAGTATGAATATAGATTCAAGAGGATGAGTTTGCCTGCAGATTTGAGGATCCCGGAGACTCGACCATCCTTCTATGATGGTGAGCCTATGCCTTGGAAGATGGACGACAAACCTACATCATCAACAACTCCATCATCACCACCTCTGAAGAAAGAGGCATAAATACATGGGTATGGGCACTCCCCTTGGCAACTGCCAAGCTTTGGGGAGGTGCCCCGATAGCTTATCACCATCACACTTCTGTCTTTACCGTTTTTCTTAGTTTGATCCTTTTGGTTATATCTTGATCTAGTAGAATAAAGTTTAGTATGATCTAGTTTTGATTTTTGTGATGATCCCTATCTATGTAATCGAGTCTGTGAGCTATATAAAATAAAGATTAGTTTTGAGTTGGGGCTTTGCTATCTTGCTATGATCTTGAGGGAATAAAAGAAAAAGAAAGAATAAAAAGAAACAAAAAGATCATATTGATCTTATGGAGAGTAATGACTTCACGTATAAAGAGTATGATGAATAAAAGTTGATGAGAGTTGACAAACATAGTTTTGGTCATCATTGCAATTAATAGGAAGTAATAAAGAAAGAGAGGTTTCCACATATAAATATACTATCTTGGACATCTTTTATGATTGGGAGCACTCATTAAAATATGACATGCTAAAAAGTTGATGTTGGACAAGGAAGACAACATAATGGGTTATGTTTTCTTATATCCGAAATAAATTATATTGTCATGGACCATCCAACATGTTGAGCTTGCTTTTCCCCCTCATGCTAGCCAAATTCTTTGGACCAAGTAGAGATACTACTTGTGCTTACAAACGTCCTTAAACCCAATTTTGCCATGAGAGTCCACCATATCTACCTATGGATTGAGTAAGATCCTTCGAGTAAGTTGTCATTGTTGCAAGCAATAAAAATTTCTCTCTAAATATGTATGATCGAAAATAAGCTTTATATGAGCTTGTGATATGGAAGAAATAAAAGCGACGGACTGCATAATAAAGGTCCCTATCACAAGTGGCAATATAAAGTGATGTTCTTTTGCATTAAGATTTTGTGCATCCAACCATAAAAGCACATGACAACCTCTGCTTCCCTCTGCGAAGGGCCTATCTTTTATTTTTGTCTTCTATCTTATACAAGAGTCCTGCTGATCTTCACCTTTCCTTTTTACACTTTATCCTTTGGCAAGCACTATGTGTTGGAAAGATCCTGATATATATATATATATATATATATATATATATATATATATATATATATATATATATATATCCAATTGGATGTAGGTTTTCATAAAGCATTATTAATGGCATTACCCTTAAGTTAAAGGTCGGGAGGCAAAACTATAAGCCCCTATCTTTCTCTGTGTCTGATTAAAACTTCATACCCATAAGTATTGCGTGAGTGTTAGCAATTGTGAAAGACTAAATGATAGTGGAGTATGGGACTTGCTGAAAAGCTCTTATATTGACTCTTTCCGATGTTATGATAAATTGCAATTATTTCAATGACTGAGATTATAGTTTGCTAGTTTTCAATGAAGTTTCCGATTCATACTTTACATTGTGAATAGATTGTTACTTTAGCATAAGAAATCATATGACAATTTATATGCTGCTGTTCTAAGAATGATCATGATGCCCTCACGTCCGTATTTTATTTTATCGACACCTCTATCTCTAAACATCTGGACATATTTTTCGATATCGGCTTCCGCTTGAGGACAAGCGAAGTCTAAGCTTGGGGGAGTTGATACGTCCATTTTGCATCATGCTTTTATATTGATATTTGTTGCATTATGGGTTGTTACTACACATTATGTCACAATACTTATGCCTTTTCTCTCTTATTTTACAAGGTTTACATGAAGAGGGAGAATGCCGGCAGCTGGAATTCTGGGCTGGAAAAGGAGCAAATATTAGAGACCTATTCTGCACAACTCCAAAAGTCCTGAAACTCCTTGAAAGTCAGTTTTGGAATATATTGAAAATATTGGGCGAAGAAAGCACCAGAGGGGGGCCACCCACTATCCACGAGGGTGGAGGGTGCGCCTTACCCCCTGGGCACCCCCTACCTCGTGGGCCACCTGGCAGCCCCCCGATGCCCATCTTCTGGTATATGGTGTCTTTTGCCCCCAAAAAATCACAAGGAAGCTTTCGGGACGAAGCGCCGCCGTCTCGAGGCGGAACCTTGGCGGAACCAATCTAGTTAGTGCTCCGGCGGAGCTGTTTTGCCGGGGAAACATCCCTCGGGGAGGGGGAAATCGTCGCCATTGTCATCACCATTGATCCTCTCATCGAGAGGGGTTCAATCTCCATCAACATCTTCACTAGCACCATCTCCTCTCAAACCCTAGTTCATCTCTTGTACCCGATCTTTGTCTCAAAACCTCAGATTGGTACCTGTGGGTTGCTAGTAGTGTTGATTACTCCTTGTAGTTGATGCTAGTTGGTTTATCCGGTGGAAGATCATATGTTCAGATCCTTTATGCATATTAATACCCCTCCGATTATGAACATGAATATGATTTGTGAGTAGTTACGTTTGTTCCCGAGGACATGGGAGAAGTCTTATTATAAGTAGTCATGTGAATTTGGTATTCGTTTGACATTTTGATGAGATGTATGTTGTCTTTCCTATAGTGGTGTTATGTGAACGTTGACTACATGACACTTCACCATTATTTGGGCCTAGGGGAAGGCATTGGGAAGTAATAAATAGATGATGGGTTGCTAGAGTGACAGAAGCTTAAACCCTAGTTTATGCGTTGCTTCGTAAGGGGCTGATTTGGATCCATATGTTTCATGCTATGGTTAGGTTTATCTTAATTCTTCTTCGTAGTTGCGGATGCTTGCGAAAGGGGTTAATCATAAGTGGGATGCTTGTCCAAGGAAGGGCAGTACCCAAGCACCGGTCCACCCACATATCAAATTATCAAAGTAACGAACGCAAATCATATGAGCATGATGAAAACTAGCTTGACGATAATTCCCATGTGTCCTCGAGAGCGCTTTGCTTTATATAAGAGTTTGTCCAGGCTTGTCCTTTGCTACAAAAAGGATTGGGCCACCTTGCTGCACCTTGTTACTTTTGTTACTTGTCACCCGTTACGAATTACCTTATCACTAAACTATCTGTTACCGATAATTTCAGTGCTTGCAAAGAATACCTTACTGAAAACCGCTTGTCATTTCCTTCTGCTTGTCGTTGGGTTCAACACTCTTACTTATTGAAAGGACTACGATAGATCCCTTATACTTGTGGGTCATCAAAAATCAACAAGTTTGATTGGCTAGGGAGAGAGATCGGGTGAAAATGGAGCTTTGAGCAACAATGAAGCTTGGGGAGAGAGGAGGTAGTCAACTTGGGGAAGAAGACCCCCTTTATATAGTGGGGGGGGGGATCCAATCGTTACCCACTTATTCAGCCCGCAACATGCGGTACTACCGCACAGACACGTGGTACTACCGCACGGACTTGCGGTACTACCGCTCGCGCGACAGAGACCAGACGAGGCCCTGTTGCATATAGCAATGAGTGGTAGAACCGTCGGAGCGGTACTACCGCGCGCCCTTGCGGTACTACCGCAAGGCAGGGCTCAACTGGGCTGGGAAGGCACAGACTAATAAAATTACATATGTGGCCACTTCCGCTGAGTTTCGGTCTGTGCGAAAATCCGGCACGGTACTACCGTCCCCTGGGAGTGGTACTACCGCGTAGGGCGTGGAAGTAAAAAATTACTTCCGCACCTACTTCCGTGCGTGCTAGCGTTCTGGGCTAGAGGCCTCGGTACTACTGCTCGGGAGGAGCGGTACTACCGCAGACAGTTGCGGTACTACTGCTCCCTTGAGCAATACTACCGCACAACACAGAACCTATGGCACTTGGAGGCCTTCATCTTTGCGTACAAGGGTAAACGACCGGTGCTCCAAAGAAGCGAAGGAAAGGTGGTGCAAAGGAACAAATGTGCACGTGTTGATTCCACCCTAACCTTTCTGAAGCGGGCCCCCTCTTCTTCTTCTTCTTCTTCTTCTTCTTCTTCTTCTTCTTCTTCTTCTTCTTCTTGGTCTGCCACGACGGAGGAAGACCGCAACCCCCTTTGCGAACGTCACGATCCTGATGTCGCACCCGTTCATATCGCGGTGCTTAGTCCCTCAACTTTGCGCTCCCTCCGATGATCCGCCACGGGATCCAGGGGCCCCAACACCCACTTGGAGGAATGCATGTCATCTTGTGCACCCATGGCCTTGGTGAAGGATCCGAGGAGCGGCGGTCGATCTGGAGTGCTACAGAGACGATGCCAAGGAAACCAACTGCCACATATCTGCTTTGGAGGCAGGAAACCCAGTGAGGGGTCATTGTAGCTCTTTACGCACCCACATGAATTTACAGCCCGTGACACTAGGGCGGGCTGAAAACGATGCTGGGCCGGGATTGAACAAGCTCACAAGCGGCCACCAGATTGTTAGGGTTGTACTAACCGTGTCCGAGCTGGTGGGCCTCTACGGCCCAGGCGCCACCCACCATGCAGCCTCTGCGACCCAGGCGTCATACCATGCCCAGACCGAACGAATCCCCCGAGCCCATGAGAGGAAGCCTCAAGAACCCTAGGCGGGATAGACGCCGCCGCCGCCCCGGCGCATCGCCATGGTCCCACAGGCCGGTGAGTCACCAGCCACAAACAACTTCGTCAGAGATCCTGGCTAGCACTCTCCAAGCTGCATGACGACACCTGAAGATTTTGCTCTGCCGTGACGCGCCCTGCCCGCGAAACTTGAGCGCCCAAGGCTCCAGGCCCGCCCCGCCATCGAAAGCGAATCCCTGCTGCCCGGCGCGAAGCGCCGCCTCCTCAATCAGCCGCTCCGCCATGCCCCGCGGCGTGCACGACGAAGTCTCCCACAGTGCATCCAACGCCCACCACACTCGTCATCGGAGAAGACCCACCCTCGACTCCCTCATCCCCCGAATCCGCGCCCTCACCCTCCAAAGCTCAGAAGCGGTTCCTCACCGCCGCCAACTCCACCTCCTACGCGAACACATGACAGTAGCCCTCATAGTTTGCTTCCGGTTTGTGGGTAAACAAACGACCGGATTGGTCTGCGCATCGATGTGTAATGGTGTTGGATGACAAACTGCGTCCGGACAGCACTACCTGCCGGTGATTCGGTGATTTGAGGGATGCCCTGACGTGACCCTACCCACCGTAGTCTACGTAGTCGACATGCCGGATGCCCTCCGGGATCATGTGCCGACATCCATGGTGGATCGGAGGATGCTAGCGAGCGCGAGACCTGACAGGCACGTCGGTAAAATGGGCAGAGCTCACGGGCACGGGGATCCACAACCTCCACGCACTCCCCCCCTCTCTTCCTCGTTCGCGGGCTGGGCCCCACTTCCCCTCCACGCGGTACGCGGACACACGACGCTTCCGTCGCAACCCCCACACCTTTCCGTCCCGCCGGCCCATCGCTCGCCGCCTCCCTGCGCACCCAGCCGTGGAGACCGCCATGATGGCGGGCGCCTCAGGTTCAGTCGAAGAGGAGGGAGGACTAAGGGCGGAGGAGTCCCCGTCCGGCGGCGTCGACGTCTGGAGCGACGCCGTCTCCTCCCACGCCCCGGAACACCTCCTCGTCATGGTCCACGGCATCCTCGGCAGGTGCGTGCGCCGTCCCCCCGCGCCCGCGTGTGTTTTGGGCCTAGTGTCGGCTCACGAATCTGATCCAACATCTCCTACTCATAGCTAGGCTACAAATCTGTTTCGCCCGGCAGCGGAATGGACCAGTGGCAGAATGGAATCCGTAAGTAATGCGGGACATTGCTTGTGCCATCGGGCATGCTAGAGTGGGTAAACATGGGATTTGGCGGAGTCAGTTGCGGCTCAACCACTACTTACTGCAAAACAAGAACTACTGTACTAGTTACTGCGATTTGTCAAACTGGATGGTCAAGCGTGTGGTGGTGGTTTTTGAGTTGTATTGTTCAGTGCTTTTCGGTCAAATCAGAGAGTATGATACAGCATGTTCGGTAGAGTTTGTTTCAAGCACCTGATGATCTGTTTGGAATAGGACGGCGCCAAATTATCTTTTATCCTGTAGGATTTTATGGACAACATGGTTTGTTACTGAAAGAAGAAGCTCTGTGCTCAATGATCTGACAATAGAAAAGATCAGTATCCGCCCATTCGGCTCAGTCAATCACCCGCTGTTTGTTCATTACTAGTGGTTGGGGCCCGCCAATGGCGGGCCTCCTGAGTGCGTACTTGTGGCACACTTGCCTTGCTGAAGCACCTCATTGCACCTTTAGGGTGTCCATATTCACATGAGTTCATACACATTTATTGTCAAGTAACATGGAACAGTTTTTGGTATAAATCATAAAAATCTTACGGTCCTGGTGGTGTTAGTTGCTCCAAGCACAGTGCACATCTAAAATGCAGTACTTAACTAAAATAAGAAAATTGACAATATGAAGTCCCATAGCAGTATGTACATATGTAGCTGTATTAGAAATTTAGAATCAAGATAAAATCAGCTAATTTATTTACAAATAGCAAAAGACCAGAAAGTCCTGGCTCGCTCAACCATGTTACATCACACATTTCCCTCTGCTACTCCATACAGCAATATGATACTGACATTGCCAGTATTAAATCAGACACATCCATTACTACAGATTAAATTTCACTTCTACAGTGACCATCTCCATAATATCTAACCAGACATCGTCTCAGATTGTCTACCAACTTGATTCACTTTTCATGCCACCATCGCGGACCATACAAACATACATACATCAAACATCAATGCCATTATGTCAATGTGTTCATCTTAACCAATGTTCACTATGGTTCATGTGCCCCAATGAACTAACGATTGTTAGCGTAAGTTTTCTTTACCAGTAAAAAAGAACCACAAACACTTGGCAAAGCACCGCAATGTTTCAGCACAAGAGATCCTTAGATACCAGAACCAAGCAACACAATCAATCCTAGTGTCCAAGAGAACTGCAAAGCAATCTTGCGCAATATAGGCAGCAAAATTTGCATTAGATAAATAGGAACCTAATCTCTAGAAGGCACCGACATGCACCCATGTAAGTGCCAGCTTCTGTAACTACTAATAATAGTGCTTCGTGCAAATGGCTTAGAGCGGCATGAACATTTCCTGTATCATCTTCCAACATAGCCACATTTATGTTGGTAGCAGCTGAACCTGGATGTGAAATCCCACAATAAGTAGATAAATCACACAGTTGACATATGTTCAAGAAGAAGATATACCTCTAGGTATACAAGTCAACCAAAACAGATAACAAAAATGAGCAAGTGGATGATGTATGAAAGAAGGTTATTATCAAACAAACATGCTCTTATATATACAAATCAAGTATGGTATCAAAGACATCTAGTTTGAAATGTAAGTAACACGCTAGTACTATGCTTGTTTCTATCCTATTCCCAATCACACCTCCTATCTCTCTGGTGCCATGTTTGGCTTTCAACATATGTTAAAGGTTAAAGGTTAGCATGAGATTAGTGACACGAGCCCTTGAATGATGCAAATAACATAACAACAAATTCAAACTTGTCATTTCACCCGCTTGTCAGTCATATTTGTCAAAGCTAGAACAAGGGAACAACTTCACATAAGCTTCGAAGTATGCTACTCTAGACGATATGACAAGCCTAGTGTACATTTTGTGCCCAAGAAAATTCTTCATCATTCCTATAGGAGCCAAAAGGTGTGATTAGGCATCTATTTTTGCCTTGTGTTGCAGGCCTAGTTATCTCGGTCTTCCAGCTTTACGGATATTACAAGATGAGATCGACTATAGTTTGGCAGTAGGCACCATGCACCACATGTACCTAAACCATTTGTACATATTCACCACATCGTATATATACATATTAGAGCCAAATCAATAACCACACATACGGCAAAGGAGACATCTATGAGCATCTATCAAATTGACAAGACACCAATCAACACTTAAAACCTCAACATATAACAACAACAACGTCAACCACAGATAGAATTCACCCACCAAATCTTCATCATAAAAATAAAGACTGTAATTACTATGAAGCTCTAATATCAAACTGTAAGAATGACAACCAAGACACAGATGGTATTCGATTCCTCACAGTTATAGGGAAACTGCACAGGAGAAATCAAAAAGCATGAACCTTACCGGTGCTATCGTAGTAGTCATTGAGAGCTCAATGGTACATGGACTCATCCAATCTGAACCAGTTGGTGACATACTCGTATAGAATTGCATGCACTGCAGCAACCAAAAGAATCTCTATCTAGCTTTTGTGCGTAGAGGACAAATGCTTAGTTCTTTACTCTGCCAATATAAATACTATCAGCAAGGCAAAGAATTCAAACTAAACTATTTAAGAAGAATGAGCAGGCAACACACCAAAACTGAACTATGTAAGAAGAATTCGAACAAAACTATGTAAGAATAGAACATCGATAGTGAAATTTTATTAAGATCAACCAAGCCTTTATATGAAGCATGCATTCTGATTTACTCTTGGAGAATCCTAATGATTTACATTATTTCCTTTGTATCACAATAAAAAATGAATTCGACAAAGAGTAAAACAACTACCTAGACTTTGTCAGATTACTTATGAAGTATCAAGACGACAAAAGAATGTCAAGAACAGATGCAAATAAACAGAAATGGTGTATTTTCTTCACATGCCAAGTCACAGGGATACTAACACATGCCCCAAACTTTGGTGCTTATGACTCAGTAGTTAGTAAATAGTGACCCATCCGAAGATGGATAATTTAATGTAGAAGCACTATTACTGGTTTAGAATGTGCACCTTTTGACAAGTTCATGCATTATTGCATGAGCTTTAAGGTCCATCAATCAAACAGATCCCAAGCATAGGAGAATTGAAAGAACTCCTAGAAAAAATGGAAAGAACAAAGGACATGTGTCATGGCTTCTCTATTTGAATCCCAATTAGCATAATAAGGAGACAAGGAAAAGCATATTCTAAACTATGTGATATATCATGCATGTAAATATTTGAATCCCATCTATGGAACTAAAAAAATGAAATGAAATCATCCAACAATTTTAGATGTGTGCAACAGATTAACTATACTATCCATCTTCTTTTCCTTGTATATCTTGATTTGCTCTAAAATCTAGCATCATATACCAGTTAGCCTTTACTTATTTGTCAAGGACTCGATATACATGCCTATTCCTTTCAAACTTCATATTATACCATGATAAAGAAAGGAGAAGAGAAAATGAACCTGGTGATCCACATAGGCTATCCCCTTTCCGATTAACTCAATTGCCTGCTCGTATAAAGCTTGAACATAAATCGCTTGTATATGTGACTTTGAAGGGCTCCCATCCCATTCATTGGACTAACTCCTCAATGTGGTTTATATATTTCTTCTTTTCAGCTTCTGCCGTTGTGTCACTAAACTTGTTGTTCAGATAGAATGAGATTGCAAAAGAACTAATACAGAAAGAATTCTATGTAAGCATACCAATTTAGATGACCTGCTTAGCCTTGCAATCCAAAATCCGGCCTGAGCTGCAGCAAAAACAACACCAATTATCCTGAAATAAGGCATCATCACTGAAATTATAATATCTTAAATGGAGAATCTTGGAGATATACTGTAAAACATTTTTTTTGCTGGTATAGAGTTTAACCTGCAAAGGGAATCTGAATATCTGATCATATGCCACTTTGAACTTTGGTACTTCATCGTATAATATTTATAATAAATTGTACACTCAGCAGGAAAAATAACACTCCATAGCAGCCCTGGATTCTATGAAGACAAATCCTGGTCACTTTAGTTGCTGGTGTAAGAATCTTACGGGTACCCAAAACCACTCCATAGCAACCATAGATTTATGGAAACAATCGTTGGTGTAAGAAATCTTGTGGACTGGACACACAAACCCTAGCTACGAAATTATGAAGGAATCAGAAAGAGCTCAGAGGGAAGGGCGGAGAAAACAACTGGTGGCGGCGTCATGGCCATGGTTGGGCCGAGCCACTTTCCTTGTTGCCATCTGTTGTTCCCGTGGAGAAGAGACGAGGCGGAGGCAGCAACCGAGATCAACAAGGAAGAGATGGCGCGATGGAGACCCATTAGAGGACGAGTGCGAGCGGCAAAGGGAGGGGAGGTGGGAAGGGGCGCACCAGATCGGCCATCTTGGTGATCCCCTCGAGGCGGCAGACGTTCTTGATGTGGAGGCGGTGGAAGGAGATGCGCCCCATGACGTGGGTCGGGGTGGGTCGACGAGGTGGCGGATCTTGTCGCAGTAGACGTCGATGGTCGAGGGAAGAGGGATGAATGCACGAACTGCTCGAGCTCCTCATCCGTCTCTCCAGCGCCGCGTACGAAGGTACGAGGACGACGACGGCGTGCAGACGGCCTAACTCGGGGAAGGAGCGGGTCTGAACAGGGGCCCTTCCTCCGGTGGGCAACGACGGAGCAGCAGGTACGGGGGCGGCGGCGGCAGCGGCGGCGGCGCTAAACCTAGCTCGGAGGCGAGACGAGAGGAAGAGTCGCTGCCCAATCCCCTTAGTGACGTGTACGATGTCATTTTTCCCCTTTTGTTATTCTTCTCAACGAAAGCCCAGCACGAGCCCCACAGAAAACGAGCAGGTCGCGACTCGCTCGTCTCCTTGTGCCGACGTGGACATCGCGAGAAGGCGTCCTTGATGCACAGCTGAATGGTTTTAATGTTAGGCCCACACCCCTTGAAGTTACCGTTATCACTTATTGGAATTGCTTTAACCCTTGGAACAGCCAAGCAAAAGCTACTCCCTCTGTAAAGAAATAAAAGATCGTTAACGATCTTTTATTTCTTCAGAGGGAGTACTAGTAGGTTATAAATAAGATTGTTTGCATGCTCTGTTGAGACGAGGTCCAGTTCTTAGTTACAGCTGATCGTTGATCTTTTCATTTCCCAAAAATGGCTTCTAGATGTGCTTCTTTACAAGTGCTTGCCAAGTGTGTGTTTTCATTTCTGAACTGATAACCCCTTCTGCTCAAATCTTCTCTTGTTGATCAGTTTGTTTATCTTTGCCTTTGAGCAGTACCAATGACTGGCAATACGCAGCCAACGAATTTGTAAAGCAGCTTCCTGATGATGTAATTGTGCATTGTAAGTTACTGGATTTTGTGCTTTAAACAACTACATTTGCTAATTTGCCTAATTTTCATGCTTTTATTTTTTTAATCATCCATGCCATTGTTTTGTTCTATAAATTAATTTGATAATTATCAATGAAATGTATGTCTGTTTGACAAAAAGTAAATAAGAAACCATTGGTCTGTTCATTATTTCTTTCACATACCTAAAACTTAAGTGAAACCCCCTCTTTTATATCGATGAGTATATCTCTATTTTTTCTTGACATGTCACTGTCACAACAATGTTTAGTCATAGATCTGTCAGAGTTGTTCCCTTCTGAACTATGGATAAGGATATTAGGATACTCACCCAGAAATGGTTTAACATAATGTCAGTTGGTAAGCTGTGTGGCGCGTGCACATGTGTGTATCTGGATATTAATTAGTAGTCAATCGCAGGGATGTTCTTGACAAGGCTGCATTAAAAATGTATATTTCAAACTAAATATATCGCAATAAACATGATATATTTTTTATGGGAGAACTAACACCATGGTCTAGATAGAACTAATATTTTGGCATGTTTCAACTATAAAGTTGTACCTGATGTACCATGATTGAAATGCAAACTTGGAACCCTTTCTGAATTTGTAACTTCGAGGGAAACATGGGTAGTCTATAAGTTTAGTCATCGAGATTTTGTTATTTAGACTTGTTTGTTCAACTTTGCAGGCAGTGAGAAAAACATGAATACATTGACTCTAGACGGTGTCGACGTTATGGGAGAACGCTTAGCAGATGAGGTAATTGCCATATGCAACAGATGATTTGTACCTGGCTAAATATATAGAGGCTAGCTGATTCACCATACTGATTTTTTCTATTGAAAGGTTTCTGCAATTCAAAACACCATACTGATTTTTCTATTGAAACGTGCTATTGTTCTCTTCTTACTCAGGTTCTTGATGTAATTAGTCGAAAGCCAGAGCTCACCAAAATTTCTTTTCTTGCACACTCCGTTGGAGGCTTAGTAGCAAGATATGCAATTGCAAAACTTTATAGACATCCAAATAGCACGTTCGACAGCAAAGCTGAAGGAACCGTATGCGGGTTGGAAGCGGTGAACTTTATAACCGTAGCAACGCCTCACCTTGGTTCTCGAGGAAACAAGCAGGTACTTTGTTGACTGTTTTCCCCTTATCCACCTTGACTTTCATGTGTTCAAATTTGTTTATTTGAAACAACGCGGATGATACCTGTTTTGGAACTAATACATAGCTATTTGCTCATTTATGTTCCAGTATTCTTATGTCAAAGCTTATTTGTTTCTGCATGCCTCGTACAGTCGTATACTCCACCCTTTGCAGTTCGCTAGTCCCTCTCATTCTTTGAGTCTAATTTTGACCACTGATTTAATTTAACCAACAAAAAATGAGATATGTGCCACAAGCAGTATATCATTGAATTCACATTCGAAAGAAGTTTCCAACGGTATACTTTTTGTGGTAATTTACTCATGTTTTGTTAGTTAAATCCATGGCCAAAGTTATACTCAAACCAAAACAGAGTATTAAAGTTTTGGATACATATAAGAGATGCTTGAGTGCTAGATATTTACAGTTTGTTTTCATTTGCTTCAATGCATTTGATGCACATTAAATGGCCCCACAAGGGATGCCTAATCTTCCAAGGTTTTGGAGGGAAAAAAAGAGAGAAGGGATTTAAACCTTTTCTTATAAGAAACTTACAAAACTGTTGCAATGCCTCTGAGCACTTGCCCCTCTAAGATCTAAAAATACTCCTCTCAAGACTATCTTGAGTACTTCTCACAATAAATTGTTATCCTACACAGTTTTGTTTTCGTTGGCTTAAAAGTGTTTGATATACATAGAAGGGCCAATATTATGAGCCTGCACAGTTTTGTTTTCATTGGCTGTGATACACATATAAGGGTCCCACAGGGACTGCCAATATCTTCCAGAATTATGGAGGAAGAAAGCGATGTGTTTCTGTTACAAGAAAGTTACAAACTGTTGTCATGCCTCTTGGCTCTTGCCTTCAGGAGATCTACAATAAAATCCTGCAGAACTTCATTTTGAAACAGCCTCATGGATGAAACCTGCACTCAGGCAATTGCTGACACTTGACAGATGGAAATCACACTTTTTTACTTGTTTCACTGAATCATTTTGCTGACTTATATATCTATGATCTTGGAACAGTTTAATGGTTTAACACACCATTTTGTACAGTTGATTCGTGCTGACTTATGAATCTAGTGATATTATCAGACTCTAAACATACATTGCTTGTTTGCTTTTCTGCTCCAGATTATATGCATTCTTTCCTTCCATGAGCTATCGGTAGAGAAACCCTATATATTCTTTGTTTGATGTGGCGTTCTTCACTGCTATTAGGTTCCACTCCTCTTTGGATTCATTACGATTGAGAAGGTTGCTTCTCGTGTCATCCATTGGATATTTAGGAGAACTGGGAGACATCTTTTTCTTACTGATAGTGCTGAGGGAGAACCGCCACTGTTGCAGCGTATGGTTGAAGATTATGGCGATCTTTACTTTATGTAAGGTTTATGTTGCCCTTTGGTTTCTTTTGGACCGCTTCCAATTATGTCTATTTCTCTTGCAAGTTGCAAGTAATGTTTTGTTAATTCTGGCTTGTATGGTATGTGATAACTATACTAATTCTGGGTAACTAAACTTTTTTAGATCTGCTTTGCGAGCATTTAAGCGACGAGTGGCATATGCTAATGCTGATTGCGACCGTATCCTAATTATTTGATATCTTTTTATGTAGTACTCACATTGTTCTTTTTCATCTAGGCTTTTTAGCTTTTACTTGTCAATTCTTTAAATTCATGACATTCAGACATTGTTGGCTGGAGAACATCATCTATTAGAAGAAACACCGAGCTGCCTAAGGTATTTTTTTATTGATTCTGATTGTTCATGCCTTCTTTTCTGGACCATTTATCTGAGAAGGACAACATGATTTTCTCATATCACAATTCTTATGTAAAAATATTCCTTCTGTTTCATCATGATTTGCAGTGGGAGGAATCTGTATGTGAGAAGTATCCCCACATTGTACATGAGGAATACTCTGAAGAAATCAGCGATGAGAAGTGTCAAGATTTGGCAGCAGACTGCGATTTTGACTTACTGGAAGGTTAGATTGATTGTTGCATCAAAAAGTCTGTTTCTCTTCCTTTTTTTGAATCTTTCACCAGTCTTAAGTCGGTGCTATCTCCCATTGATGCTTCATACTGAGTCATTGTTCTAGCATGCTTATGTAGATAATATTTGTAATGCTACATAGTTGATAATGAATCCAACATTTCCTAAATCAATTACACCTGTTTAATCATAAAAAAAATGTTATTTTTACCAAGAACAATTTAGTGTGCCATTTTGGTCTTATGACTGGGCACTTGTTAATTTTGAATGGATCATTAACTGTGCAATGTTACGGAGTTATGCTGCTTCAATCCTGCTGTCATACGATTAGGATATTCTACATATTATGCTGAATAAGTAGACTAAATGATTTGCAAGAATATGCGTAACACATCAAAATCTCGCACCTTTGACAGCAGAGAGCAGTTATGTGTATGGAACATAAGATAATTTTCAGACTTTGAAGTTTCAGACTTGAGCAACGCCTAAGATAATTTGACAACTAGGAGATGGTAGTCTATTTGTTTTGTGTATGGAACAGTTAACATAGCAAAGTCCACTAAAATTGTATCTGTTGAGGATTGTTTATAGACTTGTGAGGGCCACATAGGTATCATATGATAGATTTGCATTTGTTAGCACCTCTCCTGGACAGTTTAGTTTCAAATCGGTTCCTTTGTGGAGATTACCTGCACTGCCAGTTCTTAGTTGACTAATTCATGTGATGCCGTACGACTTTAGTAGTTTTGATCTTTTCCTGTGAGATATCGCAATATAACATCTTCAAAGTAGCCTGGATAGTGATATTCAAATTCCTATAATATTTGAGCCGACCCAATGCCGTGTCCTTTTCTTAGGTATGTGTCCGTAAACCTGGTTTGTTGACTCTATAATGTGGAAGTTAAGACTTGGAAGGTTAGCCACAACTAATTGGCAAGCAAGTTATTTGTTCACAGTTCATTGTTGGTATTCAACAGTCAACATTCAACTTGATGACTGCAATCTTGGTGGGGCACTAGATAGATGTCATTTTGTCTTATGTTTCTCACAATGCTACCGCAAACAGTAGTTATTGACTTCTTCTGTATGGTAAGCAGTAGCATTGTTGGAAAATAGACAAAGTAGCATCATTAGTCATTGCCCATATAGTTCTGTGTGAATTCAATATTTGATCTATTTTTTAAGACTGGGACCTTTTGATGATATCTGAACATTGAAGTACATTTGATCTATGTTTGAATCCGCACCAATATTTTGTCCTGAAAGATTGTGAAAATACTTACCTTAAACTGACACCATCTTGTTTTCATTTCCCGTTATGCTATCATCATGTAGAAAAAATGGTGACAGGGCTGAGACGCGTTTCATGGGAAAAGGTAGATGTTAGCTTCCACACGAGCATGCGGAGTTTCGCAGCGCACAGCATTATCCAGGTGCCTTGCCGGCCTTCACCGACCCTTGCATTATGGGAAAAAAAAATTCATGACCAAGTCATCCCTTATTTTTGCTGTCATCGCAGGTCAAGTATGCGTTTATGAACGAAGGAGCGGACGTCATACAGCACATAATAGACCATTTCCAGCTCTGAGAATTTCCTTGGCAATGCCACTAGCAATGCAACCTGAAGCTGCAGACTGCAGAGGCTGTCCTACCTCTACTTGCACACATTAGTTCCAGACTCAAGACGAAAACCGCAGTCAGCCCACAGCCACAGGGGAGGCCCGGTAGTATCAAGTTAGTTCCAGATTGTTAATTTATTGCTTAACGGTGTGTAACAGTGCGTTGTAGTGACTGTATATAAGAGTAAGTGGCACGAATTGCTCCGGTGCCGTCCGTTGCAAAGAAAGATCACGTCGGAACAGAGAAAACAACATCATCCTTGTTGTACATGTATCGCTATTATGTGCCCTTAATACCAATCTCACATGTGACGCTATTTTCCGCCCTGTAGCACATGTACATTCCTGTTACCCGGTGGTACTGCTACAAATCTGCCGGTTGATTTGTTACAAAATTAAGCCGCCTAGCCAGCCCGTAGGATCACAACAAAAGGAATCGTCGTCTTCCTCTGTTCTACCATCCACCAAGCGCATCATCCAGTATCTGTGCACGTCAGCGACCTCGCAGCATCGGAGCTGCTGGCGACCGCTGCATCGCAGCACCGGCAGCCATCCGGGTGCTGCTCAAATGGCAACGCTGAGCACGGCAAGAAAGCTTCAGCGCAGAGCCATCCGGGTGCTGCTCAAATGGCAACGCTGGGCGTGGCAAGAAAGCTTCAGCGCAGCAGCTTCCATGGTAGAAATGTGCGGCGCTCCATTGCAACCCCCGATGAGCTTTAACGACCTCGTGGCGTTTCATTGCAGTTCCGGCGTGCTTCAATGCAGCTTCGGTGCGCTTCGTTGCAGCTCCGGCGGAGCTTCAACGACTCACACAACGCTCCATTGCAGTCAGTGGCGGAGCTACACAGAAACTACTGGAGGGCCAAACGTAAATGATAAAGATCTGGGGGGGGCGAAAGGCTAATTTTCCTCTCATCTAGGTCCTTCAAAAAAAAAATCTTCAGACTTTTCTCCAAGGTTGGGGGGCAGGGCCCCACCTGGCCTCAACATAGCTCAGCCGCTGATTGCAGCCTCAACACTTCATTGCAGCACCAGCACCGCAAGCGGAGCACGTTGCGTAGGACGCTAGCAACACCACGAGTGCATCACGCTGGACGCCGCTTTGTAGCACCACGAGCGTTGCTGCCCAAGCGAGATCCACGGCCAGCCGGCGCTACAAGGCCGGCTGCAACTTGTCCTCCACTGCCGGTCCAGACCTCTCGCTCGTCAGTCGTGCAGGTACCATCCATGCCTACGGTGATCGCCACGCCCGACAAGTGTTTGGTGAAATGTCCTTGTTAAATTTTTTGCCCCTTCTTTGAAGCAATGGATCAGACATGGAGTACATATACGAGCATTATGTTGAGTTGTTCAACGACTCGTTCGACGAGGAGGACTATGCGTATGAAACGACGATGATGCAGAGGGTCCTTGCAGACGCGGAGCATGTGGAAGAGCATGTTCTCAGTTTCATGAGATCGATCAAGCATCATCGAGTGCTCAATTGGAACAGTGCACTGCCCCTGATGCCCTATTTGCAGACTATTTTTTGCTGACGCTTTTCGGATGCGCAAAAATGTCTTCGGTAACCTCTGCAATGGCACACGGTCCTACAATGACTGCTTCATCTTGGAGAAGGATGCCGCAGGAAGGATTGAATTCTTTGGTTACCAAATGTGCACCACTACATTGTGGATGCTTGCATGTGGCACGACCGCAAATTCGTGGGATGAATACCATCAGATGTTCCAGATCACATGCGGAGATGCCATAGTCATATTTGCTATTGTCGTGGTCGAGGTGTTTGGACCTTAGTACTTGAGAGAACCAACTGTCGCAGACCAAGAGGCTCTTGGCAGTCTGAAGCAAGAGAGTGGTCAGGTTTGCTCGGATATCTTGATTTCATGCACTGGAGACGGAATAACTATCCAAAAGCTCTACGAAGGCAATATCAAGACCATGAAGTCCATCATCATTCTTGTAGTAGTTGTATCATAGGACCTATCGGTTTGACACATTTTTTCCGGCCTGTCCATGTCTTACAATGATATCAGTGCTGCATCTATCTCCATTATTTGCTAGTCTGTCTGAAGGCAAGCTCCTCCTTGCAACTATATTGTCAATGGTCATGAATACAAGATGGGACACTATCTGGTTGACAGTATCTATCCTGCGTGGGCTACATTTTTCATGACCATATCTGAGCTAGTTGGTCAGAAAAGATCTCACTTTGCCCAAAGACAAGAAGAAGCTAGAAAAGATGTGAAGAGGGCATTTGAAGTGCTCGAGACCCGTTTTGCCTTTGTTCGTTGACTTGCTAAACATTGGGTCCGAATAACTTGTGGGAGGTGATGACATATTGTGTGATCATGCACAATATGATCGTGGAGGATAAGGGTGAAGATGTTGTCACAGCTCTTGAATCTAAGAGCATGAGTGATCCTATCAAACATTCAGATCAGAATCCCGCTATGTTTGATAAGTTTCTTCAAATGCATCAACAAATTCGTCATCGAGCAACTCATAAACATCTCAAGGAATTTCTGATTGAGGATGTTTAGACGGTTAAAGGGGACAACTACTCTCTTCGTTTCTAAATATAAGTCTTTCTAGAGATTTCAACAAGTGACTACATACGAAGCAAAACGAGTGAATCTACATTGTAAAATATGTCTACATACATCCGTACGTTGTAATCCATTTGAAATGTCTAAAAAGACTTATATTTAGGAACGGAAGGAGTAGAATATATGCTCTAGTTTAATTCAAGTTTGAACTAGGTTAATTTAAAAACATTGTTGGGTTGTAATTTTTAAATTAGAACTACTGTTGTATTTGAACATTTTCAATCATCTACGATTTGATATGTTTTTATTTTCAGTTTGTGAACTTGAAGACGAAAGTTTTAGGGTTGGATGGCTGGCTGATTTGAGGGTTAGAGATGCCCATACACCGAATAGTAAGAAATTTAAATTGTTCAGCTAGAGGATGTTGTGCGCTTGTAGTCTTGTGACTGACCTACCAAAACGGTGAAAACGACATATTTACGAACTTACGTGGCCGCCGAAATGTGCCGCAGGCAGCGGTGCATCGCCGTGTGTGTGCGACGCCGAAGTCCGTGCAGTGCATGAGGAACGCAGCAGCTTTGGAGGAACAGGGGGAAGCCAGCGGCAGAAAGGAAAGCTGCTTGCTTTCGTACGTACACACACGGCTCGGCTTGGCTACCTTTTTGGTTGGTTCACGTCGGGCGTCGGCAGTCGGCACGGCAAGGCAAGCACATCTTCCCCTGCTTTCCTGGACGGAAACAAGACGAGGCAGGGCAGGGGCAGGCAGTCGGTACGCCGCGCGCCTACAAGACCATGCTCTTTTCTTTCTTTTCTGACTTTACATCCCTCCGGTATGGAACACGACGAACCAAGTCGGGCCGTGCGCATCGGAAATGATATTACCACCGAACCCATCTTGTTCAACATGGCGCCGAGACGATGGAAGTGGAGCCCAGGCGGTCGGTGCGCACGACTCTCGAGACACGCCGCCGCTGCACGGACGTCGCGTACGTGTTGACATCGCCGGCCTGCCTCTGCCTGCCTGGGTGTCGCGTGTGTACGTACGTGCGCGCGGCACGGCCGGTGGCGTGGTGGGGCGCATGGTCAAGTCAAGCGGGACAAACACCTGTCTGCCTCCGTTTCTTCACCGTTGACGATCGGCTCGTTGCCGGTGCGGCGGCACTTGTCAACTCGCTGGCTTCCATTTCATGCTACGCTAACCTGACATCACTCATTTGCTTACCGGACGTACACGCGGATACGAACAGATATATACAGATACTGATTCATCGTATGGACGCGTTCCGGGACTTGAAATTTCGCTGATGGGAACTGTACCCGTCGCCCGTGTACGTACTGGTCAGGACTCAGGAGCAAGCAACACCAACATTGTGTCTAGCTTGGCCGCCAAGCTGGCCTCTTGGCACTAGACAGATTAATGCGGTTCTCGGCCCGGGAGGATTGCGAATGGTCCACGTATAAATTTGATCCGGTAAATCGTTGTCATCGGTCGCCTACCGGTCCCTTCTGCCTCTGCAGCAATCTTGGCCTCAGCTTGTTATACTTCTGACTGATGGCGATGCGGCCATCCACATATATATGGAAAATTCTTCTTCGTGCTTCTTTTTACGATAGCACCTGTCTTATTCATATTATATCGATCAAAGTACAAGTCATGTAAAAATCGACATGATAAAATTGAAAAAATAGCATATGCCATCTTTGAGCTTGACACCAACGCCCATCACATACCTCCGGCATCACTACATTAGTCATCGAAAATAATAATGACAGATCACTTCCTCACCCGAGCTCGACATGGCTCCATCGCTGATATGCAGCTTTGCGGACCTCCAACATGGCTCACCAAAAGTGAAGCCATTGCTATTGAATGAAGCAGACCGGGCAACACTCGGGACACAACATCGAACTCCAGATCTGACACCCTTCCACGACTAAGACGACGAAGGAGGAAACCACGCCCGCCATCTATCAACCACGAACCCAACACATGTTCCGTCTTCCAGATATCGCCGATGCAAACCACAATCTGCATCCACTCTTGAACTACTTCCCAAGATCCACGCCGATGTTGGAGCAGATGTCGTCGCAACGGCGGAGCCGGAGGACACATGTCCACCACATGGATGCCGCCGCCGTCACACCATCATTGCTTGAATAGACTGGTTTTCAAAACCATCCACAACCATACCATAGGGCCGATCTCCTTGTCGGGGAAGGATATGAAGAATCTTTACTCAGCGCCACCATCGCCGCCAAAGTCAAGACGATGAACAACCTAAAAAGAAGCTACTTCAGCCTAAAACTATCCACACACATGTGGAGGGGCGTTCCCGGAGGACAGTGGCGGAGGAACTCATTTTGGGAGAGACGCTGGCGAGGTCATCCTTTTTCTTCGAGAGGAAGAAAGAACGTGTGAATTCTTCTTCATGCTTGATTGTGCCTCTGAGGGAGTCCTGGACTAGGGGGTGTCCGGATAGCCGAACTATCATTATCGGCCGGACTCCAAGACTATGAAGATACAAGATTGAAGACTTCGTCCCGTGTCCGGATGGGACTTTCCTTGGCGTGGAAGGCAAGCTTGGCGATACGGATATGTAGATCTCCTACCATTGTAACCGACTCTGTGTAATCCTAGCCCTCTCCGGTGTCTATATAAACCAGAGGGTTTTAGTCCATAGGACAGAACAACAATCATACCATAGGCTAGCTTCTAGGGTTTAGCCTCCTTGATCTCGTGGTAGATCCACTTTTGTACTACCCATATCATCAATATCAATCAAGCAGGAGTAGGGTTTTACCTCCATCGAGAGGGCCCGAACCTGGGTAAAAACATCGTGTCCCTCGTCTCCTGTTACCATCCGCCTAGACGCACAGTTCGGGACCCCCTACCCGAGATCCGCCGGTTTTGACACCGACATTGGTGCTTTCATTGAGAGTTCCTCTATGTCGTCACCGATAGGCCCGATGGCTCCTTCGATCATCAACAACAACGACGCGGTCCAGGGTGAGACTTTTCTCCCCGGATAGATCTTCGTATTCGGCGGCTTTGCACTGCGGGCCAATTCGCTTGGCCATCTGGAGCAGATCGAAAGCTACGCCCCTGGCCGTCAGGTCAGATTTGGAAGTCTGAACTTCACAGCTGACATCCGCGGAGACTTGATCTTCGATGGATTCGAGCCACAGCCGAGCGCGCCGCACTGTCACGATGGTCATGATCTAGCTCTACTGCCGGACAGTGCCCTGGAGGCCGCACACGAGTCCGCTCCGACCCTCAATTCGGAGCCGGCTGTGCAGATCAAGGACGGGTGGCTAGACACCACCTCGGGGGCTGCAACCTCTAAGGCGATGGAGCCGAATACTGACCTTGTCCCTTGTGAAGCTCGTGACTCCGAGGTGCCGGACTCCTCGCCCGGACTCCGAACCTCCCGCGCCCCCTCCAATCGAATCCGATTGGGTGCCGATCATGGAGTTCACCGCTGCGGACATCTTTCAACACTCACCTTTTGGCGACATCCTGAATTCTCTAAAATATCTCTCATTATCAGGAGAGCCCTGGCCGGACTGCGGTCAGGACGATTGAGATGCGGACGACGAAGAAATTCAAAGCCCACCCACCACCCACTTAGTAGCCACTGTCGACGATCTAACCGACATGCTAGATTTCGACTTCGAAGACATCGACGGTATGGACGACGATGCCGGGGACGACCTAGAACCAGCGCCTACTAGGCACTGGAAATCCACCTCGTCATATGACATATACATGGTGGATATCCCAAAGGATGGGAATGGCGAGGGAACAGCGGAGGAAGACCCCTCCAAGAAACAGCCCAAGCTCCGGCGTCAGCGGCGCCGCTCTAAATCCCGCCAAAGCAAGAATGGAGATTCCGGCACCGGAGATAATAATACCCCAGACAGTGCCGAAGACAACCCCCTCCAGCAAGATTCAGCACAGGAGGACGGAGAAGCCAGCCCTCATGAGAGAGCGGCAGACGAAGAGGTAGAGGATGATAATTACATGCCTCCCTCTGGAGATGAGGCAAGCCTCGACGACAACGAATTCGTCGTGCATGAGGATCCCGTCGAACAAGAGCATTTTAAACGCAGGCTTATGGCCACGGCAAACAGTCTCAAGAAAAAGCAGCAACAACTTAGAGCTGATCAAGATTTGCTAGCCGACAGATGGACTGAAGTCCTTGCAGCCGAAGAGCATGAACTCGAACGCCCCTCCAAAAGCTACCCCAAACGCAAGCTGCTCCCTCGATTAGAGGAGGAGGCATATAAACCTGCAGCACCAGCGCACAATACGGCTGACCGACCACCTCGTGGCCGCGACAGAGAGGCCTCTAGGCCCTCCACTAGAACCGTACCCCGGCATCGCTCGAAAAGCACAAAGCCACAGGGGAACGCTCCGGACTTGCGAGATATATTGGAGGATAAGGCAAGACAATCAAGATCGATCTACGGATCGCGTGGGCGCGCCATGATACGCGACGACAGCCGTCGCGCTGGACACAGCAAGTCCGGCCGGGCCGAACACAGTAGACAAAGCTCGTTTGAGCTACGTCGTGATATAGCCCAATACAGAGGCGCCGCACACCCACTATGCTTCACAGCTGAAGTAATGGATCATCAAACCCCTGAAGGGTTTAAACCCGTGAATATTGAATCCTATGATGGCACAACAGACCCCGCGGTTTGGATCGAAGACTATCTCCTTCATATCCACATGGCCCGCGGTGATGATCTTCACGCCATCAAATACCTCCCACTCAAGCTTAAAGGACCAGTTCGGCATTGGCTTAACAGCTTGCCAGCAGAATCAATTGGGTGTTGGGAGGACCTGGAAGCCGCATTCCTTGATAACTTCCAGGGCACGTATGTGCAACCACCAGACGCTGACGACCTAAGCCATATAATTCAGCAGCCAGACGAATCGGCCAGATAATTCTGGACACGGTTCTTAACTAAGAAAAATCAAATCGTTGACTGTCCGGATGCGGAGGCCCTCGCGGCCTTCAAACATAACATCCGCGACGAGTGGCTTGCCCGACACCTAGGACAGGAAAAGCCGAAATCCATGGCAGCCCTCACATCACTCATGACCCGCTTCTGCGCGGGAGAGGACAGCTGGCTAGCCCGCAGCAACAACCTCAGCAAAAATTCTGGCAGTCCGGATACCAAGGACCGCAACGGCAGGTCGCGTCACAATAAGAACAAACGCCGCATTAACAACGACAATAATGAGGATACGACAGTCAATGCCGGATTCAGAGGCTCCAAACCCGGTCAGCAGAAAAAGCCATTCAAAAGAACTACTTCGGGTCCGTCCAATTTGGACCGAATACTCGATCGCTCGTGCCAGATACACGGCACCCCCGAAAAGCCAGCTAACCACACCAACAGGGATTGTTGGGTATTCAAGCAGGCAGGCAAGCTAATTGCCGAGAACAATGACAAGGGGCTGCATAGCGATGACGAGGAAGAGACCCGACCGCCGAACAATAGAGGTCAGAAGGGTTTCCCCCCACAAGTGCAGACGGTGAACATGATATACGCAACCCACATACCCAAGAGGGAGCGGAAGCGTGCACTCAGGGACGTATACGCGATGGAGCCAGTCGCCCCGAAGTTCAACCCATGGTCCTCCTGCCCGATCACTTTTGATCGAAGGGACCACCCCACCAGCATCCGCCACGGTGGATTCGCCGCATTGGTTTTAGACCCAATCATCAATGGATTTCACCTCACCAGAGTCCTGATGGACGGCGGCAGCAGCCTGAACCTACTTTATCAGGACACAATGCGCAAAATGGGCATAGACCCCTCAAGGATTAAACCCACAAAGACGACCTTCAAAGGCGTCATACCAGGTGTAGAGGCCAATTGTACAGGCTCAGTTACACTGGAAGTGGTCTTCGGATCCCCGGATAACTTCTGAAGCGAGGAGTTAATCTTCGACATAGTCCCGTTCCGCAGCGGCTATCATGCTCTGCTCGGATGGACCGCATTTGTAAAGTTCAATGCGATTCCGCACTACGCATACCTCAAGCTCAAGATGCCAGGCCCTCGAGGAGTCATCACGGTCAACGGAAACACTGAACGCTCTCTCTGAACGGAGGAACATACAGCGGCTCTCGCGGCAGAAGTACAGTGTAGCCTCTTAAGGCAATTCTCGAGTCTGGTCGTTAAGCGACCGGACACGGCTAAACGCGCCCGGAGTAACCTACAACAAGACCACCTGGCACGTTCCGAGCACGCATAGCAATGCGGCCCCAACCCCAGCCCTTGCAAAATTGCAAGACTGGTCCTTCGCGTACATAATCATGCTCTGGAGATACCATGGGCATAGGGGAAGGGGCACGACCACGACAGGCCCAGAATGCGGCTTAACCACACCAGGAGCTCCCAAGTGTGTCATTCTTTTTTTTTCCTTTTCCTTTTTTTTTCTTACCCACAGGACTCCGTTCACCAGAGGCCCTATCCGGCAGTAGACCTGCCGAACTCACGATGCAACAGCCAGGGAAGGAGAAAGGCTACGATGAGTATCCAGGTGGTCTCCATTACGAGCATTAAATCTGTTTTATACACCATTCCGCAGCCTATCCCTGGAGGGGGACATGTTTAATAGTCCCATCCCCTGCTTACTGCACTATTTGTATCGTTCTGCATTCATGGTAGTATTTCTTGAATAAACAATGCATCGCCTTTTTGCTTATAATTTCATTCCTTTCTTATACATATGTTCATTTATGACATGTTGCATCCGTACACTTTGGTACGGCTAAATACACCAGGGGCTTAAGTTCCCCACATTATGGTGTGATAAGTCCGAACACTTTCACAAGTGCGGCACCCCGAACTTATAGCATTATATGCATCGACTCTGAATCATGTCTTGAGTCAATAGTTGGGTTTGCCCGGCTCCCATGTTTTGGTACCTTACGTTCCGTTGTATCGGCTAAGGTAGCGCTGGGAGAACCACTGCGATTGCGCCCCAGTTGAGCTGGGCGAGCGCCTCAGTGGAGAAAGCTAAAACTGACCGTCATGATGAGGCGAGAGCCGGTCGCTGTTCGAGAGGTTTTTTTCCGAGTCCCTAAAGACTTATGCCGTTTAGAGCGAGGAACCGGCTTTGTCCGGCCCAGACGTGGATAGCGCCCCGAATTCGGCCTTCCGAACACTAGGGGCTTCGCCGAAATTTAAAATTATAGAATTCTATGGCTAAGTGAGAGTGTTCAAGCATTATAAGTCTGGTTGCCTCGTTCGTTGTGTTGAGCGCCTCCCTAGATGGACCCAAAAATTGGAACAACAGTGCTCAAATTTATCCCGAACACCCCAGCACTCGTGGCATGGGGGATAAAGCCGACGACTTGCCATCTCTCAGATTTGATAAACGGCCGCACATAAGGTAATATTTTAAATTAACAAGCATTGCTTAGCGCACATGAACAAAGTTTTCAGCGAACGGGATAACAAAATGCGAGTCTACTCAAATATTACATCTTTGGAGCACTCACCCGCAATAATGCGGGCACCCTTCATGACACCCTTATAGTACATCTCGGGCGTGCGATACTCCTTGCCCGGCGGTGGCGCGTCCGTCACAAGCTTCTCAGCGTCCATCTTGCCCCAGTGCACCTTAGCGCGGGCAAGGGCCCGACAGGCACCTTCAATGCAGGCGGAGTGCTTGATGACTTCAACCCATGGACAAGCATCCACCAGCCGCCGCACGAGGCCGAAGTAGCTCCCAGGCATGGCCTCTTTGGGCCACAGTCAAACTATGAGGCCCTTCATGGCCTGTTCGGCCACCTTGTGGAGCTCGACCAGCTGCTTCAGCTGGTCGCTAAGGGGCACTGGATGTCCGGCCTCAACATACTAAGACCAGAAGACCTTCTCCGTCGAGCTCCCCTCCTCGGCCCTATAGAAAGCGGCAGCATCGGACACGCTGTGGGGCAGATCTGCGAACGCTCCTGGAGAGCTCAGAATTCGGGTAAGTAATAGGTAATTCACGTTCACATGCTTGCTTTGCATGAAAAATGCCTTACCCGCCGCTATTTTCTTTAACGCCTCGATTTCCTGGAGGGGCTTGTGGGCTTCGGCTTTAGCGGCCTTGGCACTCTCAAGAGCTGATGCAAGCTCGGACTCTCGAGCCTTCGAGTCACGCTCCAAACTCTCATGTTTTTCCACGAGAGCCTGGAGCTCTTGCTGTACCTCCGCCACCCGCGCCTCCTGCTTCTCTCGCCCAGCATGCTCCGTGGCCACATTACGTTCGGCCGTGGACACCGCCTCCTTCAGGGTCGCCACCTCGTTCGTGGCCCCTGAAGTACCCACGTTATCCTTGTCATTCCTCTTGCAACCAAATCCTTTTCTGTAAGGTACAACTTTAATAAGGTGTTACTCACCTTCCTTGTCCTCGAGCTGCTTCTTGGCACGGCCAAGCTTGTTCTTGGACCGCTCGAGGCTTTGCTTCAAAGCATTGACCTCCGCAGTCATTGCGGCAGAGGTTAGCAGCGCAGCCTGCAAACCCATATTGACATATTTTTTAAGACTCCTGCGTATATCTTTTTAGATCCTCAGTCCGGCTTTTCTTTCCGAACACCGAACCGAGCATCAGGGGCTACTGTCTATGCGGTACTATTTTACATATATTAAAATGCTTACCTCGAAGCCTGTTAGAAGGCTGCTGCAGGCCTCGGTCAGCCCGCTTTTGGCGAGCTGAACCTTCTGAATCACCGCACTCATGACAGTGCGGTGTTCCTCTTCGATGGAAGCGCCGTCGAGCGCCTCCAGCAAGTTATCCGGCGCCTCCGGTTGGACGGAGGCCGCTGGCGTCACAGTCTTGCCCTTCTTACAAAGGGGTCGCCCACCGGACTCCAGAACCATTGCAGGTTCCGGTGCGGAGTCTGGTACGAAGTCCGGGAGGTTGCCCTGTGGCACCTCCGGGGCCTCCCCCTCCGGGTGGGTCCCTCTATGGGATCCCACCTCAGCGTCGTCGGCGTCACAGGGGGTGGAGGCGGCCGAAAGTGAGGTACTATCCACATCCGACGTACCTAAGGACCCGCTCGACGAAGCGGGAAGATCGTCCTTGGGCGGACTGAAGGGTTGTATGCGGCATTAGAAAGACGCCGTGTGGCGAAAAGAAAAATTATGAAGTTATTCAGGAGTCCGGATACTCACGATCTCGCCAGGGGCTTGGCCCTTGAGGGCCACTCCTCGTCGCCGTCGCCGACGTTGGCGGAACAGTCCGGGGGAAGGGTCTTTTCCTTCTTGGACCCTTCGGCCTCCCTCGCTGGGGAGGCCTTCCTCTTCTTCTCTCCCCTTGCTGGGGGAGAGGCCTCTTTCTTCTCCTCCTCGTCCTCGTGGGAGGAGTCCGCCTCGGAGTCATCGGACGATGAGTCTGATGCCACCTGACGCCGGGAACTCCTTTGGGTTCCCGTGGCCTTCGTCTTGGCCTTCTTCTCCGGCACTACGTAAAGTGCCGAGACCAGCAGCCCTGTCAAACGGGCATCCGCTGGGTCTTCTGGAAGGGGAGCCGGACAGTTAACCTGTCCGGACGTCGCCTGCCAAGCCTGTTAAAGGTATTGGGAGTTTAGATCCCGCATAAAGTCAAAACATGAAAAGCAAGTGTCCCATAAAGGATAACATGGCTTACCTCGCCAGCCGGACGCTGCGAGCTGAATCCGCGATCTTCGGTAGCGGATGCGGGAGCTTCGGCACCCTTGAACAGCACCCTCCAGGCATCTTCGTACGTAGTGTCGAAGAGCCCGCTCAAGGTCCGGTGCTGTGCCGGATCAAACTCCCACAAATTGAAGTCCCGTTGCTGGCATGGGAGAATCCGGCGGATGAGCATGACCTGGATTACATTGACAAGCTTAAGCTTCTTGTTCACCAGGGTTTGGAGACAAGATTGAAGTCCGGTCAGCTCTTCTGAACTACCCCACAGTAGTCCCTTCTCCTTCCAGGAAGTGAGCCACATGGGGACGCCAGATCTGAATTCGGGGGCCGCTGCCCATTTAGGGTCATGCGGCTCGGTGATGTAGAACCACCCCGATTGCCACCCTTTGATGGTTTCCACGAAGGCGCCCTCGAGCCAAGTGACGTTGGGCATCTTGCCTAGCATGACGCCTCCGCACTCCGCTTGGCTGCCCTTCACAATCTTCGGCTTGACGTTGAAGGTCTTGAGCCACAAGCCGAAGTGGGGCTGGATGCAGAGGAAAGCCTCACACACGACGATAAACGCCGAGATATTGAGGATGAAATTTGGGGCCAGATCATGGAAATCCAGGCCGTAGTAGAACATGAGCCCCCAGACAAAGGGGTGGAGTGGAAAGCCCAGTCTGCGGAGGAAATGGGGAAGGAATACCACCCTCTCATGGGGCTCGTGGGTAGGGATGAGCTGCCCCTCGTCGGGGAGCCGGTACGCGATGTCGCTGGACAGATATCCGGCGCTGCGCAACTTCTTGATGTGCCCCTCTGTAACGGAGGAGGCCATCCACTTGCCTCCCGCTCCGGACATGGCTGGAGAAGGTCGAGGTGAGATGTGTGGACTTGGGCGCTGGAGTTCGAGTGCGCGGAGATGGATAAGCAAAGGAGGAAGAAGTCATAGGTGAAAAGGTGGATCCTTATCCCCTTATATATGGGCGGACGAAACTATGCGTCCCCACCGGCCTGGTAAAACTCTCTTATCTCCCAAGCACCGCAATCAATGGCGCGGTTGGGTTACCCACGTCCGTATTGATGAGAATCCCGGAATAAGGGGAACACGATCTCTGCTTCGACAAGACGTGCCAAGGAAACCGCTTCGCTAAACGCGCTGAGGTGGTATAATAAAAACAATTCGAGTAAAGTCTTGGTTGTGGTGTGACGTCACGCCACGAAACACGTCAGCGGATTGAACTTGTGTAAATATTATTCTCTCTATGGTGGTATGTGGAATTTATTTTGCAGAGTCGGACACTATCCTGGTGTTCACAAATCTTCTATAAATTATTCGGAGGAGGAACCCGCCTTGCAATGCCGAAGACAATATACGCGCCGGACTTGTCATCATTGAAGCCTAGTTCAGGGGCTACTGAGGGAGTCCTGGACTAGGGGGTGTCCGGATAGCCGAACTATCATCATCGGCCGGACTCCAAGACTATGAAGATACAAGATTGAAGACTTCGTCCCGTGTCCGGATGGAACTTTCCTTGGAGTGGAAGGCAAGCTTGGCGATACGGATATGTAGATCTCCTACCATTGTAACCGACTCTGTGTAACCCTAGCCCTCTCCGATGTCTATATAAACCGGAGGGTTTTAGTCCATAGGACAGAACAACAATCATACCATAGGCTAGCTTCTAGGGTTTAGCCTCCTTGATCTTGTGGTAGATCCACTCTTGTACTACCCATATCATCAATATCAATCAAGCAGGAGTAGGGTTTTACCTCCATCGAGAGGGCCCGAACCTGGGTAAAAACATCGTGTCCCTCGTCTCCTGTTACCATCCGCCTAGACGCACAGTTCGGGACCCCCTACCCGAGATCCGCCGGTTTTGACACCGACAGCCTCCCTCTGCCCAAAGCAACAATGTGCGTACTTTTCACTCCCCATATCTACTACCCCTATAAAACACGAAAGGGTGGAGAACCAATTCATCTCATCCATCAAATCCCGCAATCTGATGGTCTACATCGCTCCAATGTACTAAACATATTTTATGCTTTAATTACCCACCATGTGTACCGCTGCTTGGGGGGTTATGTTCCTAAAGATTAAAACACTGATTTGTCAATTCTCTTAGCAATCTTCTGGTTTGTGTGGTCCTATTGTTGGCATGCTCAGGAGTCAAGAGTGGTGACAAATTCATATTGTGAGAATATGTCAATGCTATTGAGACTGTCTTTCTGCGACGTGTGTTTATCTCTGTAATGTGTATGAAACTATGGATTCTAATTAATTTGCTAAAATAGTAGCTGTTTACCCTGATTTCTAATGATCGTGAGAGCATTTGTTAGGTGGGGTGCATTGCTATTTTAGTAGTTCAATGGTGATTGCGCTGAATTTCTATTATTGTAATGGTATATGGGACTGGAAGTTCCCTATTTTGATATCTTTTGCTGGAATGTGTAAAGGTATGGCAATTTATGGATTTGAACCTTGCATTTGTAGGGTTTCCACAATACTATGTACGATCTAAACAATGGCTAAAAATATTTACACGAGCATTTGTTTCAAACAAATAATTTTTATCTAAAGATATTTCTAATACTTTAGTGTGTATGATGTATTTTAGATAGTACTGCTTCAATTGTGTGTGTTTGATTGTTATTGCAATTAACAAAATATTTAAAATTATAGTGAAAATGTACAATCTCTAATACAATGGTTATTAACATTTATATTTGTTAGATGTGTGTTGCACGTGCATGCTTACTAGTATATGTTAGAGCGGCTCATTCTCTACCTCGTCATTGTTACAACAAAAAAAATACTCTGCTTAGGACAACTCCAATGGCCCAACACATTTCATCCGTCCGCATCTTGTTTCTATCCACGTGGACAAAAACCATGGCCTAACGGGGTGAGGCAAACTAACCAATGTCTGTTATGATGTCCGCCTTGACCTATTTCTAACCCAAATTTGGACTAGATTTACGAGGCTGTTTTGTTTGAGCCCCAACTTGCCCCACCAAAATTTTGGCATGACCAAGGCAAGGGCAAGACCAAAATTTTGACAAGTTGTTGGTGTTTGGATTGTGACCATTATGTCCTCCAAAATTTTGGCAAATGAGACCGTTGTTTTGTTTGGTTTGTGACCAACTGACATGATAATTAATCTAGTTCCAAAAATATTTAATTTCATATATTATCTAGAGTTGATACTTAGAAGCATTTTTCTCTAAAAAACTTAGATGTAGTCAACGTGAAGAAAGGTCATCAAAAGAATGACACGGAGACTGAAGAAACCACCAGGGGACTCAGGCAGGGGGACCCCCTCTCCCCTTACCTGTTTTTGTTATGCTCAGAAAGGCTCTCTAGTATGCTAGCTCATGAGGAGGAGGTGGTAGACCTGAAGGGAATTAAAGTTTGTAGAAGTGCCCCCACTATCTCACACCTTTTTGCAGATGACTCTCTAATCTTAATGAAGGCCATTATGCAAAGTGCTAACACATTGAAAAGAGTTTTGGATACTTATTGTGGGAGCTTGGGTCAGATGGTAAGCAATGCCAAATCTAGTATATTTTTTAGCCCAAATACTCCAGTTGGTACAAGAGAGGATGTTTGTGGGGAACTACATATTGTAACTGAAGCCCTCTCAGATAGGTATTTGGGGCTGCCGACTATAGACTATAGTTGGTGTTGATAGAAGTGATTGTTTTCAGCACCTTGTTGACCGAGTTTGCCAGCGTCTCAAAGGGTGGAAGGAAAAATTCCTTTCGGTGCAGGGCAAGGAAATCTTATTAAAGTCAGTGGCCCAAGCAATTCCATCTTATGCAATATCAATATTTAAACTCCCTAAAGGAATTTGTAAAACAATCATTGATGAAATAGCTGGTTTTTGGTGGGGTGATGGTGAGGAGAAGAAAAGGATGCATTGGTTTGCATGGTGGAAAATGTGTGTACCGAAGAAGAAAGGGGGCTTTGGATTTAGAGACCTTCACGGTTTTAACCTTGCTATGTTAGCAAAACAGTGTTGGCGACTAATCCAGAATCCGAACTCCCTATGTGCACGTGTTTTGAGCACAAATATTATCCTAACGGAATCATATTGCAAGCTAGACCAAAGAACGGGTCGTCATTTACTTGGTAGAGCATAGTTGTAGGTATTCAAATTTTCTGGAGGGGGTGCATTTGGCATGTAGGTACAAGAGCACAAATTGATCTATGGCGGGACCCCTGGATCCCTTCGAGTCCTTCAAGGAAGGTAATCACCCCTAGAGGTGCAATGATGCTCAGCTTTGTGGAAGAGCTTACTGATCCACGCCTTAGACAGTGGGACGAAGTGCTAATCAGAGATGTATTCTCTCCTGTTGATGCTCATAGGATCCTTCAAGTTCCTTTGAATGTGTAGATTATGGAGGATTTTATTGCTTGGAACTACACGCGATCAAGAACCTTTTCGGTTATATCAACATATCACAGGGAGTTCGAGCACCAATATGTGTGGAGTCTTACTATAACAGATGGACAGGGAAACATACAGATGAATGCGATATGAAAGGAAGTGTGGAACCTAAAACTCCTAGGGAAAATTAAGCACTTTATTTGGAAGGCACTAAATGGCTCATTGCCTTGTTTTGGAGTACTGGCTAATAGGCATATTCCGGTAGAGCCGCAATGTCCTTTTTGTTCTATTAGGCTGGAAGACATCCATGATTGTTTATTTACGTGTAAAAGGGCGAAGGAAAGTCTGGATTGAATTGGGTTTGTAGGAAATCATTTCGCATGTGGATCGCTAGGATCGCTCAGGTTCGCTTACAGTCGAGGTTCCTAGCCTGACTAAGACAGCCAGGTAGAGTCTACCCACTGCAAAATTTATTATGGTGGCAGCGCCGCCAACACGTGAAGGGCGAAGTGATCCAAACTGCGGACAAAGCTGCTACATTGACCAGAGTTCTAGCTACTAATTTCGTTAGAGTGTACACAGACGAGCAGCCGGATAGAAGCCATGATCACATGTCGAAGCGTCCGCTCAACGACATGATAAAATCAATGCCGTCACGGCGTTCCAAGCTGAAACTTTGTCAAGAGTAACAACTGCGATCACATGCGATAGTCGAGGGAAGTTTATCGTTGCAACAACTTGGTACATCCCTCACGTTAGCAATGTTGACTCAACGGAGATAGTGGCAATCTGTAATGGCCTATACTTACCGGGGAATATCGGATGCAATAAGACCCTAATTGAATCAAACAATAACTTGGTGGTTGAATCAGTAAAAAAACAGATGCTCATGCTGGACATGATGCGGTTATGGTGACAGAGTGTAAGCAACTAGCTCTGGATTTTGCTAGTGTTGATTACTCACATTGCTTCCGCGAGGTGAATGAGGTAGCACACACATTACTATTTTCTGGGAATTGTCTATCCTGGACTTTATTTCTCATCCAATGTAAATGACTTTGCTATTATTTGAGGAATAAAGTTTTATTGGTTCAAGAAAAATGACATGGCATGCTACATGTACTTCATTTTGGTATGTTTGGATACCTAAGAATTGATGCATGCGACCGCTAATCACGAACAGACCCACATAACTAAAAGCATTGTTTAGTTGTCACCCAAAAATTCTACTTATCTTAGATGCATGCACGTGGTAGGTGTTGGAAAACGTAGTAGAAAACAAAAAAAATCGCACCTACGATCACCCAGGATCAGTATGAAGATGCATAACGGGTTGTGATCACGATCGTTACCGGCACCGAGTTGCAGCAGAAGAAGAACGCGTCGGTGTAGATCATACTTGGAGTCCCTTGAACCGTCAATGAATGATCCCTTGTACCACCCAGAAACAGTTCCTCGAACCGAAGACCGAAAGCATGACCACTCTAGTTGGTTGCAAGTGTTCAACCTTCACGATCCGAGAGCACATCATCGTCCAGAGCTAATCATCGACGGAGAATTAGAGGGAGGAGAGTAGAACCACACTGGGCTTCTAATTATGAGGACAAGAGGATTAGCCTAGATATAGTTAGTCAACTAGGACCAACTAGAACTATAACTATAAGAATTAGAGGAGGCTCCAAAACTTATATACCAAAAGAGGACAAATCATCAAGTATATATAGGTTAGAGGGGAGAGGGAGGGTTGCCACCAAGGAGGGAAAGCTTCCTTGGGGCGTCGGCCAAGGGGGGCGAGGAGTTGGACTCCTCCCTCACTCCTAATCGGCCTCCTTCCCTAGGGAAGGGAGGCTCCTGACTACTTGGGCCTTTGTGGGCCAAGTTGTGTTCCACCTCTTGTCCTTTTCAGGCCCATTGATATTAAATGAATATTGTTCTAATTACTTTTGGACCATTATATATACAATTTAACATCCCCGAAAAATTTCCACCTATATATATATATTTATCGGTAATACCCGGTATTACCCGATATTCACCAAAACCCTTCCGATGACCTCGAACGCTTCCCGATCCTCTCGGAACCATTCCAACTATTCATGAAATAATTCCAAAAATATATTCTCATGAATCCCATCCTACTAGCACTCAGCAGATCATAATTTTCTTAAGCTTGTGACCCTGTAAGTTCAGTAACTCATAGACATGAACAAAACCGTTCATTCAATGACCGACAACGGCATCGTGGACATCAGTATCGATCCATAAGAGCACACAAATGATATTCGAGTGAACCTTTGGTTATCATGTGATGTTCCCTTTGCTTCATGATACTTCACAAAACTCGGGATGCGTCGGTATCCTCCCGAGTCATTACCATGCTCAATATACCGGAATCCTCGTTACTGGTTTTGTTCTTCTTTCTCATTATTGTGTTTCAGCATCCCTGTTGTAGGGTGGAACCCTAAGATGGATCTTTCAAAAATTGGAGGGGAAATCCCCAAGAACAAGATGAACACAAAGGGGAAAACACAAAAGGAACACTCAAGAACAAGTCCAATCACACATCCACTAGACTCAAATCCACACAAGATCCACAAAGGTACATACACAACAAGGAGAACATGGATACATGGTAAAGTTCATCTCAAATCCAAAGGGAGATGAGGCCTTGGTGATCTAGGTAGATCCTTCCCTCAAGGGGGTCTTGAATCCCTAGGGATCTTCTCCAAAGGAGGTCTTGAACTCCAATGGAGTGTCTCTCTCTCTCTCTCTCTCAAGAGGAGGAATCCCACAAGGGGAGGTACATGAGCTAAGCTCTATTGTCTAGATCTATTCTTAGCTAAGTCTAAATGGAGGAGGAAGTGGAGTATATATAGGTCCAAGGGATGAAGGGGTAAGCAGGGGACAAATGGGGATTACATGGGCAAAGCCCGCTGCAACACTCATGCCCCCCCGTGTGCATGGGGTAAGTGGAGCCCGTGCGCACAGGGTATCCAGAGACCTGATGCATGAGCCCATGTGTTGGGGAACGTAGCATGCAATTTCAAAAAATTTCCTATGATCACGCAAGATCTATCTAGGAGATGCATAGCAACGAGAGGGGGAGAGTGTGTACACGTACCCTCGTAGACCGAAAGCGGAAGCGTTAGTTAACACGGTTGATGTAGTCAAACATCTTCACGATCCAACCGATCCAAGTACCGAACGTACGGCACCTCCGTGTTCAGCACACGTTCAGCTCGATGACGTCCCTCGAACTCTTGATCTAGTAGTGGGTCAAGGGAGAGTTCTGTCAGCACGACGGCGTGGCAACGATGTTGATGATGTGATCCGCGCAAGGCTTTGCCTAAGCACTACAATGCTATGACCGAAGGAGTAAACTATGGAGGGGGCACCGCACACAGCAAAGAGAAATCTTGATGTGCTATGGGGTGCCCCCTGCCCCCGTATATAAAGGAGGAGACGGCGAGGCTAGCCGGCCCCTGTAGGGCGCGCTAAGAGAGAGGAGTCCTACTAGGACTCCAAGTCCTAGTTGGATTCCCTTTGGTGGAACGGGAAGAAGGAAGGGAGAGGGAGAGGGAGAGGGAAAGGGGGGCCGCACCCCCTCCCCTAGTCCTATTTGGACTCCCCATGGGGGGTGCGCCATCCCCTTGTGGGCTGTCCTCTCTCTCCCCTATGGCCCATGATGGCCCAGTGCTTCCCCCGGGGGTGGGGGGTTCCGGTAACCCCTCTGGCACTCCGTTTTTACCCGGTACCTCTCAGAACTCTTCTGGTGTCCGAATAACATCGTCCAATATATCATTCTTTATGGATCGACCATTTCGAGACCCCTCGTCATGTCTGTGATCTCATCCGGGACTCCGAACAAACTTCGGTCATCAAAAACACATAACTCATAATACAAATCGTCATCGAACGTTAAGCATGCAAATCCTACGGGTTTGAGAACTATGTAGACATGATCGAGACACATCTCGGATCAATAACCAATACTGGAACCTGGATGCTCATATTGGCTCCTACATATTCTACGAAGATCTTTATCGGTCAAACCGCACAACAACATACGTTGTTCCCTTTGTCATCGGTATGTTACTTGCCCGAGATTCGACCGTCGGTATCATCATACCTAGTTCAACCTCGTTACCGGCAAGTCTCTTTACTCGTTGCGTAATGCTTCATCCCGCAACTAACTCATTAATCACATTGCTTGCAAGGCTTATAGTGATGAGCATTACCGAGAGGGCCCAGAGATACCTCTCCGATACACGGAGTGAAAAATCCTAATCTTGATATATGTCAACCCAAAAAACACCTTCGAAGACACCTATAGAGCATCTTTATAATCACCCTGTTATGTTGTGATGTTTGATAGCACACAAGGTGTTCCTCGGTATTCGGGAGTTGCATAATCTCATAGTCAGAGAAACATGTATAAATCATGAAGAGAGCAGTAGCAATAAAACTTAACGATCATTATGCTAAGCTAACGAATGGGTCTTGTCCATCACATCATTCTCTAATGATGTGATCCCGTTCATCAAATGACAACACATGTCTATGTTTACGAAACATAACCATCTTTGATTAACGAGCTAGTCAAGTAGAGGCATACTAGGGACACTTTGTTTTGTCTATGTATTCACACATGTACTAAGTTTCTGGTTAATACAATTCTAGCATGAATAGTAAACATTTATCATGAATAAGGAAATATAAATAACAACTTTATTATTGCCTCTAGGGCATATTTCCTTCAGTCTCCCACTTGCACTAGAGTCAATAATTTAGATTACAAAGTAATGATTCTAACACCCATGGAGTCTTGGTGTTGATCATGTTTTGCTCGTGGAAGAGGCTTAGTCAACGGATATGCAACATTCAGATCCGTATGTATCTTGCAAATCTCCTAATGATGTGATCTCGTTCATCAAATGACAACACATGTTAATGCTTAGGAAACATAATCATCTTTCTAATGAGCTAGTCAAGTAGAGGCATACTAGGGACAATATGTTTTTGTCTATGTATTCCCACATGTACTAAGTTTCCGGTTAATACAATTCTAGCATGAATAATAAACATTT
Source organism: Triticum aestivum (assembly GCF_018294505.1). Classification (NCBI taxonomy): domain Eukaryota; kingdom Viridiplantae; phylum Streptophyta; class Magnoliopsida; order Poales; family Poaceae; genus Triticum; species Triticum aestivum. The sequence goes on from NC_057813.1 coordinate 381,880,592, forward strand.
ATCACGAAATAAGGAAATAAATAATAACTTTATTATTGCCTCTAGGGCATAATTCCTTTAGCCTCCCACTTGCACTAGAGTCAATAATCTAGATTACATACTAATGATTCTAACACCCATGGAGCTTTGGTGCTGATCATGTTTTGCTCGTGGAAGAGGCTTAGTCAACGGGTCTGCAACATTCAGATCCGTATGTATCTTGCAAATCTCTATGTCCCCTTCTGACACTTGATGACGGATGGAATTGAAGCGTCTCTTGATGTGTTTGGTTCTCTTGTGAAATCTGGATTCCTTTGCCAAGGCAATTGCTCTAGTATTGTCACAAAAGATTTTCATCGGACCCGATGCACTAGGTATTACACCTAGATCGGATATGAACTCCTTCATCCAGACTCCTTCATTTTCTGCTTCTGAAGCAGCTATGTACTCCGCTTCACATGTAGATCCCGCCACAACGCTCTGCTTGGAACTGCACCAACTGACAGCTCCACCATTCAATATAAATACGCATCTGGTTTGCGACTTAGAGTCATCTGGATCAGTGTCAAATCTTGCATTGATGTAACCATTTACGACAAGCTCTTTGTCACCTCCATAAACGCGAAACATATCCTTACTCCTTTTCAGGTATTTCAGGATGTTCTTGACCGCTGTCCAGTGATCCACTCCTGGATTACATTGGTACCTCCCTGCTATACTTATAGCAAGGCACACATCAGGTCTGGTACACAACATTTCATACATGATAGAACCTATGGCTGAAGCATAGGGAATGACTTTCATTTTCTCTCTATCTTCTGCAGTGGTCGGGCATTGAGTCTGACTCAACTTCACACCTTGTAACACAGGCAAGAACCCTTTCTTTGACTGATCCATTTTGAACTTCTTCAAAACTTTATCAAGGTATGTGCTTTGTGAAAGTCCAACTAAGCGTCTTGATCTATCTCTATATATCTTGATGCCCAATATGTAAGCAGCTTCACCGAGGTCTTTCATCGAAAAATTCTTATTCAAGCATCCTTTTATGCTATCCAGAAATTATGTATTATTTCCAATCAACAATATGTCATCCACATATAATATTAGAAATGCTACATAGCTCCCACTCACTTTCTTGTAAATACAGGCTTCTCCAAAAGTCTGTATAAAACCATATGCTTTGAACACATTATCAAAGTGTATATTCCAACTCCGAGAAGCTTGCACCAGTCCATAAATGGATCGTTGGAGCTTGCACACTTTGTTAGCACCCTTTGGATCGACAAAACCTTCTGGTTGCATCATATACAACTTTTCTTTAAGAAATCCATTAAGGAATGCAGTTTTGACATCCATTTGCCAAATTTCATAATCATAAAATGCGGCAATTGCTAACATGATTCGGACAGACTTAAGTATCGCTACGGGTAAGAAGGTCTCATCGTAGTCAACTCCTTGAACTTGTCGAAAACCTTTTGCAACAAGTCGAGCTTTGTAGACAGTAACATTATCGTAAGCGTCAGTCTTCTTCTTGAAGATCCATTTATTTTTTATGGCTTGCCGATCATCGGGAAAGTCCACCAAAGTCCATACTTTGTTCTCATACATGGATCCCATCTCAGATTTCATGGCCTCAAGCTATTTCACGGAATCTGGGCTCATCATCACTTCCTCATAGTTCATAGGTTCATCATGGTCTAGTAACATGACTTCCAGAATAGGATTACCGCACCACTCTGGTGCGGACCGTAATCTGGTTGACTAACAAGGTTCGGTAGTAACTTGATCTGAAGTTTCATGATCATCATCATTATCTTCCTCACTAATTGATGTAGGAATCACTGGAATTGATTTCAGTGATAACTACTTTCCAATTCGGGAGAAGGTAGAATTACCTCATCAAGTTCTACTTTCCTCCCACTCACTTCTTTCAAGCGAAACTCCTTCTCTAGAAAGGATCCATTCTTAGCAACGAATATCTTGCCTTTAGATCTATGATAGAAGGTGGACCCAATAGTTTCCTTTGGGTATCCTATGAAGTAGCACTTCTCCGATTTGGGTTCGAGCTTATCAGGTTGAAGCTTTTTCACATAAGCATCGCAGCCCCAAACTTTAAGAAACGACAACTTGGGTTTCTTGCCAAACCACAGTTCATATGGTGTCGTCTCAACGGAATACGATGGTGCGCTATTTAACATGAGTGCAGCCATCTTTAAAGCATCACTCCAAAATGATAGCGATAAGTCACTAAGAGACATCATACATCGCACCATATCCAATAAAGTACGATTACGACGTTCAAACACACCATTACGCTGTGGTGTTCCAGGTGGCGTGAGTTGTGAAACTATTCCACATTGTTTCAAATGAAGACCAAACTCATAGCTCAAATATTCGCCTCCACGATCAGATCGTAGAAACTTTATTTTCTTGTTATGATGATTTTCCACTTCACTCTGAAATTCTTTGAACTTTTCAAATGTTTCAGACTTATGTTTCATTAAGTAGATATACCAAACATCAAATGGTTCAATAACAAGCGAATAATTCAGAGGCATTTCCTGACGTCTACTAATATTGCGAATTCTCTTGCATTCATCACACGACAAGACAAACTTACGAGCATCTTTGAAGAGAGTAGCCCAATAAAAACCAGATTGCAATACATTATGTGCAGTTCTATCTCCAGCATGGTGTCCTCCATAAGCCTCGGAGTGGCAGTTGCATAGGATCTGTTCCTGTTCATGCTCTGGTACACAACGTCTAATGACACCAGCTACTCCTTCTTTATAAAGATGTGGGTCATCCCAGAAGTAATGTCTTAAATCATAGAAAAAATTATGTTGCTGGTATGTGAAACTAGGTGGTATAAATTTAGCAACAATGTAATTAGCATAAATAGCATACCATAGAGTATTATGAGAAGCATTTATGGCAGCTAGTTGTTCATCAGGAAAGCTATCATCAATAGGCAGTGGGTCATCTAGAACATTTTCTAACCTATACAAGTTGTCTGCAACAGGGTTCTCAGTTCCCTTTCTATCGATAATATGCAAATCAAATTCTTGTAGCAAGAGAACCCATCTAATAAGTCTAGGTTTAGCATCTTTCTTTTCCATAAGATATTTAATAGCAGCATGATCAGTGTGAACACTCACTTTGGAATCAACAATATAAGATCTAAACTTATCACAAGCAAATACAACTGCTAAAAATTCTTTTTCAGTAGTAGCATAATTTCTCTGGGCACTGTCTAGAGCTTTACTAGCATAATGAATAACATTTAATTTCTTATCAACTCTTTGTCCTAGAACAACACCTACAATAGAATCACTAGCATCACACATAATTTCAAAGGGTAAATTCCAATCAGGTGGCTGAATAATAGGTGCAGAAATCAAGGCTTTGTTAAGTATTTCAAATGCTTCTACACAATCATCATCAAAAACAAAAGGAATATATTTTTGCAAGAGATTAGTGAGAGGCCTAGAAATCTTAGAGAAGTCTTTAATAAACCTCCTATAGAAACCAGCATGCCCAAGGAAACTTCTTATACCTTTGATATCTTTAGGACATGACATCTTTTCAATAACATCTACTTTAGCTTTATCAACTTCAATACCTCTTTTAGAAATTTTATGCCCGAAGACAATACCTTCATTAACCATAAAGTGGCACTTTTTCGAATTCAAGACAAGATTAGTTTCTTCACATCTCTGCAAAACTCGATCAAGGTTGCTTAAGCAATCATCAAAAGAAGTTCCGTAAACAGAGAAATCATCCATGAAAACCTCAACATTCTTTTCATAAAAATCAGAGAATATAGCCTTCATACATCTTTGAAAGGTAGCAGGTGCATTGCATAAACCAAAAGGCATACGTCTATAAGCAAAGGTACCGAAAGGGCAAGTAAAGGTGGTCTTCTGCTGATCATCGTTTGACACAGGTACTTGAGAGAAACCAGAATAACCATCTAGAAAGCAAAAATGTGTATGTTTAGATAGTCTTTCTAGCATTTGATCAATAAAAGGTGAAGGGTAATGATTTTTTTCTAGTAGCTTTATTTAATTTGCGAAAATAAATTACCATTCTATAACCTGTAACAATTATTTGTGAAATCGATTCATTCTTATCATTAGGAACAACAGTAATACCTCCCTTCTTAGGGACACAATGGACAAGACTTACCCATTGACTATCAGCAATAGGATAAATTATACCTGCCTCCAAAAGCTTTAGTATATCATTTCTTACCACTTTCTTTATCTTAGGGTTTAACCATTCTTGATGATCAAAAACTGGTTTAGCATCACACTCCAAATTAATTTTGTGCTGGCATAGAGTGGGACTAATGCCCTTAAGATCATCAAGAGTATATCCAATAGTGGCGCGGTGCTTCTTCAGAGTTTTCAATAATTTCTTTTCTTCATGCTCTGAAAGGTTAGCACTAATAATAACAGGATATATCTTCTTTTCATCAAGATAAGCATATTTCAAAGTATTAGGTAATTGTTTAAGCTCAAACATGGGATCACCCTTGGGTGGAGGAGGATCTCCGAGGATTTCAACAGGCAAATTATGTTTCAAAATAGGCCCTTGATAAAATAATACTTCATCTATTTCCCGTCTTTCATTCATAAACATGTCATTTTCATGGTCTAGCAAATATTGTTCTAAAGGATCAGTAGGAGGCATGGCAATAGAAGCAAGACCAATAATCTTGTCCTTACTATGGGGTTGTCTACGGAATTTGGAGAAATTAAAATCATGAGACATATCCCCTAAACCAACAGTAACAATATCTTTCTCGCGGTCTATCTTAGCATTAACAGTGTTCAAGAAAGGTCTACCAAATATAATGGGACAAAAGTTATCTTGTGGGGAACCAAGAACAAGAAAATCAGTAGGGTATTTAATTTTCCCACACAAGACTTCAATATCTCTAACAATCCCAATTGGTGATATAGTATCTCTATTAGCAAGCTTAATAGTAACATCAATATCTTCTACCTCAGCAGGTGCAATATCATTCATAATTTCTTTATATAAGGAATAAGGAATTGCACTCACACTAGCACCCACATCACATAAGCCATGATAAAAATGATCTCCAATTTTAACAAAAACAACAGGCGTGCCAACCACAGGTCTATGTATATCTTTCATATAAGGTTTAGCAATCCTAGTAGCTTCATCACAAAAATAAATAACATGCCCATCAATATTATCGACCAAGAGATCTTTAACCATGGCAATACTAGGTTCAACTTTAATTTGTTCAGGGGGTGTAGGTGTTCTAGTATAACTCTTAAAAACCATAGTTGAAGCTTTAGCATGATCCTTCACTCTAATAGGAAAAGGTGGTCTCTCAATATAAGCAGTAGGAACAACAGGATTAACACTGTAAGTAATAGTATCTTCTTCAACTTTAATAGGTTCTACTACTTTAACTTCAACGGGAGGACAGTAATTAAACCACTTATCCTTAAGGATATCAACATGAGTAGCAAAAGATTCACAGAAAGAAGCTACTATCTCAGAGTCGAGTCCATGTTTAGTGCTAAAATCACGAAAAGCATCGGTATCCATAAAAGACTTAACACAATCAAACTTAAGGTTTATACCTGACTCCTTACCTTCGCCGAGTTCCCAATCTTCAGAGTTGTGTTTAATTATTTCCAATAGATCCCATTTGAATTCAATATCCTTCTTCATATAGGAACCAGTATAAGAAGTATCGAGCATGGGTTGATCATTATGAGAAAGCCGAGCATAAATTTTTTGAATAATAATTTCTCTTGAGAGCTCATGATTGGGGAATGAATATAACATTGAATTAAGCCTCCCCCAAGTTTGTGTGATACTTTCTCCTTCACGAGACCAAAAATTATATATATAACTCTGATCACGATGAACCAGATGCATAGGATAAAACTTCTGATGAAATTCCTATTTCAATCGGTTGTAGTTCCATGATCCAATATCATCACATAGCCTATACCATGTCAATGCCTTTCCCTTCAAAGATAAAGGGAATACCTTCTTATTGAAAACATCCTCGGGCATACCTGCAAGCTTAAATAGTCCACAAACTTCATCCACATAGACTAAGTGCATATCGGGATGCAATGTTCCATCTCCTGCATAAGGATTAGCTAGCAGTTTCTCTATCATAGCCGAAGGAATTTCATAATAAATATTTTCAGTAGGTGAAGTATGTTGACGAGAAACTCTTTGCTCTTCCGGTTGAGGTGAAGATACCCCGAACAAGCCCCTCAAAGGATTATTTTCCATAGTAACAAGTGACAGTAAATTTCAGCACACTATATAAATGTTTTCCTTACCAAATTCCACTTACCAAAGGCGCTTCACTCCTCGGCAACGGTGCCAGAAAAGAGTCTTGATGACCCATAAGTATAAGGGATCTATCTAGTCCTTTTGATAATTAAGAGGGTTGAACCCAACGAGGAGAAGAAGGAAATGACAAGCGGTTTTCAGTAAGGTATTCTCTGCAAGTACTGAAATTATCGGTATAGTTATGTGATAAGATAATTCGTAATGGGTAACAAGTAACAAAATTAAACAAGGTGCAGAAAGGTGGCCCAATCCTTTTTGTAGCAAAGGACAAGCCTGGACGAACTCTTATACAAAGAAAAGCGCTCCCGAGGACACATGGGAATTACTATCAAGCTAGTTTTTCATCATGTTCATATGATTCGCGTTCGTTACTTTGATAATTTGATACGTGGGTGGACCGGTGCTTGGGTGCTTCCCTTCCTTGGACAAGGCTCCCACCTATGATTAACCCCTCTCGCAAGCATCCACAACTACGAAAGAAGAATTAAGATAAATCTAACTATAGCATGAAACATATGGATCCAAATCAGCCCCTTACGAAGCAACATTAAACTAGGGTTTAAGCTTCGGCCACTCTAGCAACCCATCATTTACTTATTACTTCCCAATGCCTTCCCCTAGGCCCAAATAATGGTGAAGTTTTCATTTAGTCGACATTCACATAACACCACTAGAGGAGAGACAACATAGATCTCTTCAAAATATCAAACGAATACCAAAATCACATGATTACTTATAACAAGACTTCTCCCATTCCTCATGAACAAACATAACTACTCACAAAGCATATTCATGATCAAGATCAGAGGAGTACTGATTATCATTAAGGACGTGAAAAATATAATCTTCCACCGAATAAACCAACTAGCATCAACTACAAGGAGTAATCAACACTACTAGCAACCCACATATACCAATCCGAGGTTTTGAGACAATGTCGGATACAAGAGATGAACTAGGGTTTGAGAGGAGATGGTGCTGGATATTGACCCCCTCTCAATGAGAGGATCGTTGGTGATAACAATGGCTCCGATTTCCCCCTCTCGGAGGGATGTTTCCCCAGCAGAACAGCTCCACCGGAGCCCTAGATTGGTTCTGCCCAGGTTCCGCCTCGAGACGGCGGTGCTTCATTCCGAAAGCTTCCTCCTGACTTTTTCTAGGTCAAAACACACCATATAGCAGAAGATGGGTGTCGGGGGCCTG
>NC_057813.1:381888412-381927492 GCF_018294505.1 Triticum aestivum
AGGGGGTAGGGTGCGCCCTCCACCCTTGTGGCTGGCTGGTGGCCCCCCTCTGGTACTTTGTTCGCCCAATATTTCTTATATATTCCAAAAATATTCTCCATGAAGTTTTAGGACTTTTGGAGTTGCGCAGAATAGCTCTCTAATATTTGCTCCTTTTCCAGTCCAGAATCCTAGCTGCCGGCATTCTCCCTCTTCATGTAAACCTTATAAAATAAGAGAGAAAAGGCATAAGTATTGTGATATAATGTGTACTAACAACCCATAATGCAATAAATATTGATATAAAAGCATGATGCAAAATGGAAGTATCAACTCCCCCAAGCTTAGACCTCGCTTGTCCTCAAGCGAAAGATGATATCGAAAAATATGTCCGCATGTTTAGAGATAGAGGCGTCGATAAAAATAAAATACGGACATGAGGTCATGATGATCATCTTTAGAACAACAACATATATTGTCATATAGTTTCTTATGCTAAAGTAACAATTCATTCAGAAGGTCAAGTATGAATCAGGAACTTCATTGAAAACTAACAAACTATGATCTTAGTCATCGAGGCAATTGCAATTTATCATAACATCGAAAGGACTCAATATAAGAGCTTTTCAGCAAGTCCACATACTCAACTATCATTTAATATTTCGCAATTGCTAACACTCACGTGATACTTATGGGTACAAAGTTTCCATCGGACACAGAGAAAGATAGGGGCTTATAGTTTTGCCTCCCTACCTTTTACCTCAAGGGTAATGTCAACAGTAATACTTTACGGTAACCTACATCCGAGTGGATATATATATCCAGATCTCTCCAACACATAGTTCTTGCCAAAGGAAAAACTGTAAAAAGGAAAGGTGATGATCACCATGACTCTTGTATAAGTGTAGAAGATAAAAGTAAAAAAGATAGGCCCTTCGCAGAGGGAAGCAGAGGTTGTCATGCGCTTTTATGGTTGGATGCACAAAATCTTAATACAAAAGAAAATCACTTTATATTGTTGCTTGTGATGAGGACTTTTATTATGCAGCCCATCGCTTTTATTTCTTCCATATCACAAGTTCGTATAAAGCTTATTTTCTTCACACTAATAGATCATACATACTCCCTCTTTAAACTAATATAAAAGCATTTAGATTACTACTTTAGTATTCTAAATGCTCTTATATTAATTTACGGAGGGAATATTTAGAGAGCAATTTTTATTGCTTGCACCGATGACAACTTACTTGAAGGATCTTACTCAATCCATAGGTAGGTATGGCAGACACTCATGGCAAAACGGGTTTAAGGGATGTTTGGAAGCACAAGTAGTATCTCTACTTGGTGCAGGGAATTTGGCTAGCATGAGAGGGAAAGGCTTAGCATACACATCAATGGCATTCTCCTCTTCCTGTGGGGCATTGATCAACTTGGCCCATTTTGATATAGTAGATTGATATCTTTTTCCTTTAGTCATCCAGACTATCTTTCCATCAAGGTAGAAGTGAGCAGTGGAATAGAATTGCATGATCATCTCATCATTCCACTTAGTCAACTTCTGACCAACAAACTTGTCAACACCATTCGTTCTAAAGATCTCATGCACACTTGGGAAATAGTCTTCATTGTCATCAATGTATTTCCAGTCAACCCACTTCATATCACAAACAATGGGCTTCTTGTCGAAAAGGACAGTCTCATAGAAATCCTGTTGTTCCTTTGTGTGAAAGCGGTAGTCCATAGCAGTTCTTCTCCTGGTGGCATAGGGATCCGTCTGTCTCCACAGTCTCAGACCAGCATCCTTCCTTAATTTCATGTTCTCTGCCACAGGATGATCATCACTATGATCTGGAATATTGTTTTTGAGCTTTCTGAGCACTTGTGGATCTTCTTATTCTTGAGCTTCAGGCACTAGGGCCTTGTTCTTTTCAGCAGCAGAAATGTTCCTAGTTGATCTCTTTGGTGCAGATGGCTTGGGGGCTTGAGCTTGAGTTGAAGGCTTGGGGGCAGACTTGGGCTTAGATGGAGCGGCCCCAGTCCTTATGGCATCCCCCATAAGCTTCTAAGTCTTTGCAGGAGGTGCAATGGACTCTTCCTCCTCCTCTTCTTCATCAGAATCTCTCATCATGGAAGGTTTACCAATGACTCTGGCAATAGTCTTTCTGACCCTTTCCTTCCTCTTCTTTCCTCCAGCAGCCTCTTCCTCTCTTAGTTCAAGAGTAAATTCCATGGTTCCTTGAGTTGAGGCTCTGGCTTTTGACATTGAAGTTCTTTTGGCAGGAGCTTTCTTCTACATTCCAGGCTTGGTTGCAGCAACATCATACTCTTTCTTGAGTACTTTCTTCTTGGAGGGCACCTTTTCCTCCATAACAAAACCTTCATCCTTAGATTCAGATGTTCTTTTCTTCCTCTGCCTGGTAGCTGCCTTAGGCAAGTTGCTGGGAGTGCTCCTACTCCCCTCATCATAGTAGCTAGAGGGACTCGTGCCCTCACTGAGGTTGAGCTGCTCTTCATATTTGCTCTGACTATCACTGCCCTCTGACATTGCTGAAACTGACCCTGTGAATAGTTGGGTACAGATAGAGTATATGAGCATCACAAAGTACAGCTTGTTTTGCAAAAATATTGAGACAAAAACTTAAATTTAGTTTTCTGCAGAAAGCATTTTGGAGCTACCGATTTGACAAACTCGGTGACACCAAAGCACTAACAGATTCTAAACACACAGTTTTGGTCAGACCGAAATGTAGTTCGGTGACTCCGAGATGCTAGGGTTTCACTGAGAAAGTGATTTCGGTCGCACTGATCATTACACTTCGATCAGATCGAGTTGTACTTGTGCAATGGCCAGGCCCAATTGGTGTGACCGAGATCCTTAGATGGGTCGGTCCGAGATGAGTTCGGCAGAAACCTAACCCTAAGTTTTTGCATCAAATCTATTCTAAGGAGTTCGCTTGGTGGATAGATCAATCTCATACATGGGAAGAACATAGGCATTATACTTTGTGCAAGATTTGGAGAAATGGAAAGCACAAAGGGTTAAATCCGCACCCTAACTTGGTGACGGACTTGCTACAGCAGCAACAACGGTGAGGATTCCATTTACGACAGAGGAGACCAGCGGCAGTATGTCACTGGCGATGACGACGACAATCCAGAGACCATGCGCGGCAGTGCTGGGTCGCAGGCTCGTGCGGTTGAAATGATTTTCAACTGTACGGTATGCAGAGTATAAATATCCAGGCGCTGCCGGTGTGACCGAGTGGAACTACTCGGTGGCACCGAGATGCAAAACTGCTAGTAGTTGCTGCAACTCGGTATGACCGAATGGTTCTAATCGGTTGCACCGAGATAAAAACCTAGTCAACTTAATGATTTCGATGGGACCGAGTAGGAGTGAGTTGGTCTGACCGAAAGGCATTAAGAGGTTTTGTAAGTTAAGCCCTTTGACGGTCGGTGGCTCCGAGTGCTCCTCACCCCGAGGGTCCGAAGGTGACTTGTTCAAACTTTGTGATGTAGCATGAATGGAGTTTGAGACGAGAAAAAGCATAGATAGCTAGAGGGAGTACTTAGGCATTCTTATCCATCCATTTGGAAAAAATAAAAACCAAACAATCAAAACAACAAATGGACGTCTTCGAATGAGGAAAATTATGCAACCAACATGCTCACACAATAAGATGGCAAATAAAACATGTGGCAAAGCATGCATATACACTCTAGCATCTATCAAGCAATTGGCAATGACTAGGTCATGTATATATGAGTATATTGACTTAGGAGTCAAATGAGAACATTTGATCATAGGTCATACTCATCGTTTAAGCACAAGTGGGATTACCACTTTTACATAAAGGATTATTGTGTTCACATCATTAGAGTTGCTTTAGCTCAATTTAAGAGCAAAGCTCCCCCTAGATGTGATATCCCCCCTTAGAGGGATGAACTAACCTTGGGTTTTGTCGATGATGACTTCATGTAGGTGTTGAAGATGTAGATGCTAAATGTTGATGTAGATCATTTGGAGCAATCCATTAGAGTGAGTTGCACTTCCAATACCTACATGGGTTAGTCCCACCAGGAACATACAAGGATATCCATAGACATAGAGTGAAACACACATATGATGATGTCCATGAAAGCATTAGGTTACCTTGTCCCTTGTCTTACAAACAAGAGGGTTTGTGACTCCTTGAACTAGTGCAAGATATGGAAGTTGGTTGCACTTGTCCTTGCTAAAATGAATATGAGTGAAGTATGTTGGCGGAGTCACCCTCAAGAACTCTCTAGTTCTTCTTCTTTGGGATCCACATCAACTTGATTGGAATCCTTGGATTTTTAGTCTTACTTGAAGAATTAGAACTTGATGTAGTCCTGGGAACCCACTTGACCAAGGCCTTAGGAGATTCTTAAAATGAATCAATTTCCTCTTGAAGCTTGCCTTTTAGCTTGTGGTCTTGTGGTAGAAGACCATCTTGAGCTTGTGTTCCTTTGGAAGAAGTGGGTCATACTTCTCTTATTGAGGAACAAACTTCGTCTTGGGGTATTCATCTTCTCCCCACTCAACTCCATTGGCATTGAACTTTCATTCAAAACCAACACCTTGATTCTTCCGGTGCCTTCCTTGCTTGCGTACAATTTCCTCAAATTGCTTACTTTCGGCAAGGCTCTTGTGAACACCTTTCTCTATAATTCCCTTCAATAAGCTATTTTCTTGCTCAAATGTAACTTGGCTAAGAGAATCATTAGTGGAATCAAGAGAACTACTAGAAGCAACAATATTGGATTTAACATGGTTATTGTTACTACTAGAAGAAGAATCTTTATTGTTCTTGTTGCTAGATTTTACTTGTGGCATATAAGTAGACAAGAGTAAACGCTTGGCACTGTAAGAAGAACCCTTCTTTCAAAGATCATCATTGATAGCTTTTAAGAACTCATGCTGTTGCTCTAAATTTAGCTTCTCAAAAAGTAGCTTCTCATGAGTATTTAGGAGCTCTCTATGATCCTCTAGAGTTGTTTCATGAGCTAACTTAAGAGTGTTTAGTTCTTTAGTTAGATGGTAAATCTCCTTCTTATCATTGTCATACGTTTCATTTTGATTAGCATGATTAATAGTGATTTCATCATAGTTTTCATCACTAGTGTTGTCAACAATTAAATCATCATCACCTAGCAAATCATCTTCATCACTATTGAAATCAACATACTCGGGGTGTGATACCTTAGGGACTTTAGCCATGAACCATCTTCCAATTCCTTCATTTGGTGAGTCAAATATGTCGTAGGAGTTGGATGACACAAGTGCAAGACCGGCAACCCCTTCATCTTGAGTACATTCGGAGTCGGAGCGATAACTTCTCTCAGAGTAGTTGCCAGAGTCAGAATTGGATACCCATTCACCAACATGAGCTTGATGTCTTCATCTTGTGTACCTCTTTGTTGACTTTTCCTTTCTGAATCCTTGCTTCTACGAGAGGTTCTTCGTTCATGATGATCACCTCTACTCCTTCTCTCTCTTGGTGGTGATTCATCTCTTTTACTTTTCCTCTTAGGTGAATCTTCTCTTTTCTTGTAGGGAGCTGTACACTCATTGGAGTAGTGTCCGGGTCTTCCACAATTGTAGCAATTACAGTCATGACTATAAGATCTTTTGTCATTGTAGGACCTTGACTTGGAACTTCTCTCTTTGCTTCTATTTTTTGTAAAATTTGTTGAAGTTCTTCACCATTAAGCTCAATTCTTCATTGAAGACTTGTTTCTCACTTGATGTTGTAGGAGCATCACATGAAGCTTTATAAGCAACACTTGACTTGTTGTGGAGCTCTTCCTTATCCTTGAGTGAGATCTCATGAGCAACAATTCTACCAATGACTTCCGTTGGCTTGAGATATTTGTAGTTGGGCATCATTTGGATCAAGGTGCACACGGTATCATATTTTTCATCCAAGGCTCTTAGGATCTTCTTGATGATAAATTTGTCGGTCATCCCTTTGCTTCCTAAGCCGGCAATGTCATTTGTGATGATAGCAAGCCTAGAGTACATCTCAGCGACTCCTTCACCATCCTCCATTTTGAACTTGTCAAGTTGACTTTGAAGCACATCCAATTTGGATTCCTTGACGGTCTCGGTACCTTTGTGCATATAACCCAAAGTATCCCAAATTTCCTTTGCATTCTCAAGGCGGCTAATTTTGTTGAATTCTTCGGGGCACAGTCCGTTGAAGAGAATAACGCAAGATTGAGCATTGTATTGCAACATCTTCAATTCTTCCGCGGACGCTTCACGATCTGGTTCTCTTCCATCCTCGAAGTAATCACCTTGCAAACCAATGCGCACAATAGCCCAAATAGCGGGGTTATGACCAAGAATATGCATTTTCATCTTATGCTCCAACTAGCGAAATTAATACCATCAAAGTAAGGACCTCTACGGTGGTAATTTCCCTCGCTAGACGCCATACTCTCCTAGGTTGTGAAACCAAGGCTATGATCACCAAAGCTATGGAAATCAATGCAAATGGAGTCCAAAGCTCTGATACCACTTGTAGGATAGAAAGTAGGTCTAGAGGGGGGTGCTTAGACTACTTGACCAAATAAAAATCAAGCCTTTTCCCAATTTTAATTGTTGGCAGATTTTAGCAACTAGTGCAAGTCAAGCAATCAACCTACACATGCAATTATAAGAGTGTAGCAGCGGAAAGTAAAACATTGCATATGAAGGTAAACGGGAGGGTTTGGAGAAGGCAAACGCAATGTAGACATGGAGATTTTTGGCGTGGTTCCGATAGGTAGTGCTATCGTACATCCATGTTGATGGAGACTTCAACCCACGAAGGGTAACGGTTGCACGAGTCCACGCAGGGCTCCACCCATGAAGGGTCCATGAAGAAGCAACCTTGTCTATCCCACCATGGCCATCGCCCACGAAGGACTTGCCTCACTCGGGTAGATCTTCACGTAGTAGGCGATCTCCTTGCCCTGACAAACTTCTTGGTTTAACTCCACAATCTTGTCAGAGGCTCCCAAGTGACACCTAACCAATCTAGGAGACACCACCCTCCAAAAGGTAATAGATGGCGTATTGATGATGAAATCCTTGCTCTTGTGCTTCAAATGATAGTCTCCCCAACACTCAACTCTCTCTCATAGATTTGGCTATGGTGGAAAGATGATTTGAGTGGAAAGCAACTTGGGGAAGGCTAGAGATCAAGATTCTTGTGGTAGGATTGGAATATCTTGGTCTCAACACATGATAGGTGATTCTCTCTCAGAAAATGAGTAGTGGAGGTGTAGGCACGTTCTGATGGCTCTCCCTCAAATGGAGAAGGGGGTGGAGGGGTATATATAGCCTCCACACAAAATCCAACCGTTGCACACATTTGACCCAACTCGGTCAAACCGAATAGAAGAACTTGGTGAGACCGATTCAGTTCAAAATGTGAACGTTAGGAATCTCGGTGGGACCGACTGGAACAACTTGATGGGACCGATGTGATAGGGCTAGGGCAAAACCTCATCTCGGTGAGACCGATTTCACCAAAGAGCAAATAGAGAGTTGGTCAAGCAAACTCATGGGACCGATTGCACATTTCGGTGAGACCGAAATTATTGCAACATGAAACAAAGAGTTTGTAGGGCCATCTTGGTGAGACCGAGATCCGTATCGGTGTAACCGAATTGCTAGGGTTTCTGGCAGTGGCCACGTCAACTGAACTCGGTGGCGTCGAATGGATTATTTCGGTGGGGCCGAGTTTGACTTTGGGTTCTGGACATATTTGGAAATGAGAAAGTGGTTGAGGGTTTTGGCAATATCACTAAGCACTTTGAGCAAGTAGACTAGTAAGCAACACCTCATCCCCTTTTAATAGTATTGGCTTTCCTATGGACTCAATGTGATCTTGGATCACTAAAATAGAAATGAAGAGTCTTGAGCTTTTGCCAATATGTGTCCTTAGCATTTTGAGGGGTCCACATCTCTAGTCCATGCCATGCCAATCATTGAACTTCCTGAAATATTTAACTTGAATGGATATTAGTTCAATGAGCTATATGTTGTTATGAATTACCAAAACCACCCAGGGATTTGTTGCACTTTCATATGGGCTGCCTGAAGTGGCCCATGAGAGAACCGCCATGGGGGTCCTCGGCCCAATCCATCTGATGGGGAGATGACGTGGTGAGTACCCTATAGTCCAGGACACCGTCAGTAGCCCCCTGAACTGGTCTTCAAGTTTAGTACGCTCCTCGATTCTTCTGAACTTTTCTTCATTTTCAGTCGTCGGTCTTGAAAACTGGTTCAACAAATCTTCCCATCTTTGATTTTGATTGCCGAGCTAAATTTGAAGAGTTCATACGTTGGGCTTCCGAAGAGCCCCTTTAGGTCTTTGGCCTTTATCAATGCCTTGTTATTTTTTACGCCACACCTCGGGTTTGAAGTTTTTCCCAAGCGCCGATGTCCTCTTGTAGCCAAATTCCAACATAGGACTGTATCCAAGCTCCAACGCTGGACTATATCCAAGCTCCAACACCAGACTGCATCCGAGGTGTCTTTTTCAGCCGAGCTCCAATGCCGGACTGCATCCAAGCTCCAACGCCGGACTGTATCCAAGCTGCAACACCGGAGTGTATCCAAGGTGTCCTCTCACAGCCGAGCACCAACGCCGGACTGCCTCCAAGGTGTCATAGATTACCCCGATCTTGAAAAATTTGAAGGAGTTCAATCGAGCTTAATGCCGAAAATGCCCTCTATGGAGCCAGCCACTTGCATCCGAGCTTTTTGCTGAACTGCTTCCAAGGTGGTACACCACCTCGGCCATGGGCTGATTTTTGTGAATTTAATTCCAATTTGTCCAATGTATTCTCTGCTGAGATATATAGCCAGTAGCCCTCAATGTGTGTGTACGCTCAATGCCCGGCATGCACCTGAAGGAAAACTTAAAAATCGTTGATCCCAGTAGCCCCTGAGACTCAGGTCGATTCATGAAATCGGCCCGAGGATCAACTCCTAGCTCGGTAGCATACTTAGGAATAGAAATGTAGTGTAATATATTAGAGGAGATAGTGATCGGCGGACGGACCCTTGAGAGAGGGTTTTGAGAAGTTGTCGTAATATATTAGCTTGATGCCGGATAAGTCCCGGATGGTACCTACTGTTGTCTGAAGACGCGTTTGCCCCTAACTCGGTCAAACCGAACACCGAGCACTTTGAATTTTCGGCATTGAATAGGAATGCAATAGCCCCCGAGCCACTAGTCGGGTGGCAACACCAGATCAAGGATCGATGTACCCCTTTCATATTTGGAAATGATAAGCGCGAAGTCCAGTAGCCCCCGAGCCTTAATGTGGGCATGGGTGACCGAATTAAGGATCGATATTCGTTTGATAGAAAATTTTGTTGTGTTTAACACAAACTTCTCGGAAAGAGAATACAGATCACTTAAAGGATCTAGAGCTAGCAAAAGCTGGGCTCAGGAAGGTTGGCCCTAATTGGCTTAATAGATAGGAAATCAATGCCAATAGGGAATTATGAGAGCGTTATGTCAGCTGTTCGGTTGTCTGTGCGAGATTGTGCCCTTGACTATTTAAAATATGGGCTGCAGTAAATTGACTTTACTCACAATTTATGTGTAATGATTCTATGTATCCAAGTACTTTACATCATTAATGCTCTAATCTACATTGTACAAAACTTTATTGACCGACCATCGGCTTCAACCTCCTTGGACAGTAGTCGGGGATTGTTTGCCCTACTTTATAAATCCTTTATGTGGGCAAAGATTTACAGCAAACAAGGCAATCCGGCCATACGATTTTATAAGCAAAGGTATGTAGAGAGATATGTTATATTACTTTTTAACGTAAGAAACATCACCTGGGAAAAATAGTTCCTTTATAAGTTCCTTTTCCCAGTCTATCATGTTGACCATGATCGTGAAACCTCAACTCTGATCAATGTAGGAGGAAAATATTGAGGATTTAGTTTGGTGAAAGTTCCCGAACTCTGTGGTCTTTAGTTAACCTAAATTTTCACTTCTGTCATTGTTGACCAAAATTATATTCTTAAGATGGCTAGCTTTCGGCTTCACCCAGTCTGAGGTACTAACTCAGATGACCCGGAAGTAACAATCACAGTGGTGCTCCCTTTAACCCCTAGCCAAACTATTGGGAACGCAGGGGGTAAGCACAGGAGCCAGGCAACCCAGCTTGGCCAAAATCTTAAGTTAAATTTGATGCATATTTATGGCTTTATAACGATGATTACGGAAGGCAACGCTTGTATACTGAATACAAACACCGATGACATATGTTTATTTTGACCCCATTTTGCCCGTTTATCATTTGAAAGTAGCCCATCATCGGCTTCTACCCCTTTGTAGATGCTATGCAGGGTGTTTCGGCAGTAACAAGAGAACCCTTAGCCGACATCTCGGTGCACGAAGGCAGTTGCATTAGCGGAAATGAGGCAATCATATATGTATAATTTATAACTTTCACTTACTCATAGGAGCTTAAAGTTGGGAGGTGCTACTTCTTGAGCTTGCGTTGATTTTCCCCTTGAGGAGGAAAGGGTGATGTAGCAAAGTAGTGATAAATATTTCCCTCGGCAAAGTAGAGGAAAGGCCCCAAGATGAGATCTCACGAGAACAGAAGACTGCGCCGGTGAAAAAGTATTTTTGTGGACACTTCTGATGTTCGGGGAATATTTGAGAATATATAGAGCTGGAATTAGGGTTAGGGGACCCTCAAGGGGCCCACGAGCCAGGGACAGCCCCCCTGGGGTGCGCCCTAGAGGCTTGTGGCCTCCTCGGGACTCTTCTGGCCCTCTCTCCAAGCCTCGTAGGTGTCTTCTAGTCCAAGAAAAATCATCGTAAAGTTTTATTCCGTTTGGACTCTGTTTGATATTCCTTTTCTATAAAAGTAAAAAAACAAGGAAAAAACAAAAGCTGGCACAGGGCTCTAGGTTAATAGGTTAGTCCCAAGAATAATATAAAATAGCATATTAATGCATATAAAACATCCAAAACAAATAATATAATATCATGGAACAATCAAAAATTATAGATACGTTGGAGACGTATCAAGCATCCTGAAGCTTAATTCCTGCTCGTCCTCGAGTAGGTAAATGATAAAAACAGAATTTTTGATGTGAAATGATACCTAACATATTTATCAATGCAATCTTCTTTATTGTGGCATGAATGTTCAGATCCATAAGATTCAAAACAAAAGTTTAATATTGACATAAAAACAATAATACTTCAGGCATACTAATAAAGCACTAATGTCTTCTCAAAATAACATGGCCAAAGAAAGTTATCCCTACAAAATCATATAGTCTGGCTATGCTCCATCCTCATCACACAAAGTATTTCATCATGCACAACCCCGATGACAAGCTGTAAGTGCATCTAGTGCCCCTTAGTGATTTTGGTGTATTGAAGACTTATAGGTTAAGGGACTAATATGTTTGTGAGTGTACATAGGATCTACAAGTCGATGAGGAGTTTGATATTTAGTGAAAGTCGACACCTAAAAATGAATGTCTTCAGCTGAAGACTTTGGTTCTCCTGAAGACTTTGAAAGTGAAGAAATTGGTGTGACCTTCAAGACTAGGATATTCATGCGAGGATTATGATGCGTGAAGACTTTTGTTTTTGTAGTTTCATTTTCTCTTTGTTGAGTCATATGAAACACCGTACTGTTAAAGGGGGTCGAGGTAATACTAAGGAAACTTATTTCCAAGTGATGCTCATCTCAAAAGCATACACCTACCCAATCCTTTCGAGTGAAGCCATTGGAAATCTCATATCAGTTCAGTCAATTTCTTCAGTGATAGAGACGAAGATCTTTTGGTCTCTGAGGAATTTGTTCTGACTGAGGAGTTAGGAATTCACTAGTGCGGATTGCCTACACTGTGAGGAACATGATAGCCCTGAGGAATTTGAACTCAAATCCGACCGTTGCTGTGCCACGCGCCAGCTGTCCAAAATATCTTACCACCTAACGGTCATATCACTGATGGGCATTTATGTCTTATCATGTCGGGCTGCTCCCTAGGCTATAAATAGCCGCCCCCTACAACCACTGGCTGGTTGGCTGCTCCGAGAGAAACTGACACTTGTCAATTGAGAGCATCCCATCCTCTGAGGACTTTGAGCGAAAATCATCAAGTGAGGAAACCCAAATCCAAAACCCAAATCCAAAACCCAAACCTACAAACCCAAAGTGATTGAGCATCACTGAAGAGATTGTTCCTTTGTGGAACCGACGCTTGTTACCTTTGAGGACTGTGTATCCTCCAGACGGTTAGGCGTCATGGTCTGAGCATCCAAGAGGAATTGTGGATTGCCGAGTGACCAAGTCTATGAAGGTTTGGAAGTCACCTGTGAAGACTTACCACGAGTGTTGTGCGAGGTCTGTGTGATCTTAGCCTAAGGAGAATACGGTGAGGACTGTGTGTCCTCGAGTTTAAATACTCAACCGCTCCAACCAGACGTACAACTGTCACAATAGTTGGAACTGGTCTAAGAAATCATTGTCTTCACCAAGCCTACTAGTTCTATTTCCTCAACCCTTTCACTTCCTCATTCATGTGTTGATGAACTTGATCATTATTGTTTGAAGACTTTGAGTGAAGACTTTCTCTATTTCCTCAATCCAATTTCTTCAGTCACATTGTCTTCAGCCTGCTTATCCTATGTTTACGCTTTCTGTACTCTATGTTTGTCTTTCATTTCATCATGATGACTATGATATTGCTTTGTTATGCTTATACCTAAGTACTTATTCCGCTGCTTGTAGTTCGTGACTTAGGAATTTCCTCACCCTGAAATTCCTTAGTGACTAATTTGTAAAAATCGCCTATTCACCCGCCCCTCTAGTCGACTTAACACACTTTCAATTGGTATCAGAGCAAGGTACTCCCTTGTTCTGTGTGATTTTGGTTTAACCACCTAGAGTTCAAGTTATGTCGACTGCAGGTATGATCAAGGTCTCGGCTAGGTGTCCTACCTTCGATGGAACGGACTACCCCTACTGGAAGAACAAGATGCGCATGCATCTTGAGGCAATTGATAATGATCTCTGGTATGTTGTGTAAAATGGTGTTCCCTCAGTCACTCCATCTGTGAATGGTGCTGATGCGAAGAGATTCAAGTAACTCGATTCTCAAGCGAAGAATATCATATGTGGCCATCTGAGCAAAGGACAGTACGACAGAGTGAGTGCTTTGGAAACTGCTAAGCTGATTTGGGATAGGCTGTCCAAGGTCAACGAAGGAGTCTCCACTCAACGTGACTCCCGAGTTGATGTTCTTCGCAATCTCTTCAACTGCTTCAAAAGACTCAACAAAGAAAATGTTCAGCAAACCTTCGATCGCCTCACTGACATCTCAAATGAGCTTCAAGCACTTGGTGCCACTGACATCACCGACCATGAGGTGGTGAAGAAATTGCTGAGATCACTTGATTCCTCATTCGATACTCTTGCACTGATGATTCGAGAGCGGGCTGATTACAAGTCACTAGATCCCGCTGATATCCTCGAGAGGCTGAACACTCATGAGTTCCAGCTTGCTGAGAAGAGAGACCTCTATGGACCGAGCTATGGAAGATCACATGCACTGAAGGCCAAGGCAGTCTCTGAGTATGAAGGTGAAGATTCTGGTAGAGCCTTGGTGATCCTGAAGAACTAAGCCAGGAGCTAGCAATGCTTGTGAAGAAATTCCAGAAGTTCTCTCGCCGCGGTCGCTTTGGAAAGTCTTCAAGAAATGATGATTCCTCATCTAGTGACTACAAAAAGAGAACTTGCCATAAGTGCAAGAAACATGGTCACTACATGCCTGATTGTCCTCTATGGGAAAAGGAATCAAAGAAGAAGAAGTACAAAGATGACAATTCTGATGACTCAAAGAAGAAGAACAAATCTTCAAAGTCTTCATCTCACAAGAAGAACAGTTCCAAGAAGGCCCGGGCATTCATTGGCAAGGAAATGGACTCTAAAGCTAAATCTGAGGATAATGTGGAAGAGGAGGA
Source organism: Triticum aestivum (assembly GCF_018294505.1). Taxonomy (NCBI): domain Eukaryota; kingdom Viridiplantae; phylum Streptophyta; class Magnoliopsida; order Poales; family Poaceae; genus Triticum; species Triticum aestivum. The sequence goes on from NC_057813.1 coordinate 381,902,428, forward strand.
ATTTGAGGAGTCAGACTCTGGTGTGGCAAGCTTAGCCCTCGCTACTGCTTACGTCAGCAAGTCCATCTTCAACACTGAAGAAAATGATCTCCCCAACTCTGCTGACAAGAGCGTCGATGACTATGCTCCCACCTACATCTTCATGGCAAAAGGTGCCAAGGTACTCAAACATTCCCCCTCTGACTCTAGTGAGGATGAATCTGATGACAATATCAAGCCTAGCTATTCCAAACTTGCTAAAATTGCTGTTAAACAACAAAAGGCTTCGGAAAAGATTCAAAATCTACTAGACAAAAGAGATGACCTGTTGGGCGAGGAATTGAATCGAACTAAGACTCTGGGTGATAATCTTCAGAGACTTCAGACTAGGTTTTACAACCTTCAAAATCATCATAACACTCTCTTAACTAGTCATGCACTACTAGTCATGCGCTACTAGTCATGCGCTCCTCAAAATACCACGCTACTACTATTTAGCAGCAGCGCGTGATATACAAACGCGCTACTGAAAGGAAAATAGCAGTAGCACGTCCACCACAAACCGCGCTACTGCTATAATTGCCATGACCTCGCCCCCCGCTAGTTATAGCAGTAGCGCACTATACCGAACATCGCTACTGCTATAGAAGTTAGCAGCAGCGCGCTTCGAGGAAAACCGCTACTGCTAAGATCAGCCCACAAGTTTAGTCCCACCTCGCTCCATGAACAGGGTGTTTACCACCTTAAATATGTTATTTCTGAAACTACCACAACCAGTTGGTCTTCACTGAACTCTATGTGTAAAATTTGTGGCCGCAATATGAGTCCTCTCCGGTTCCTACTGAAGAGGACTCATATTGACAATTCAGATTGTACACAAAAAGATCATTGATGGCCAATGTATTTTTGCATTGACGTATTTTTTGTATAGTTACACTTAGCTGTAGCGGTTTATATGCAAAGCGCTACTGCTATTCAGATTAGCTGTAGCGCGTTTTGGCAAACGCACTGCAACTATCCCTACCTTATCCCCACACGCACGACCGACCCTCACTCACACTCTCACTCTCGCCTGCGTGCCGATAACCGTCGTCGTGCGTCGCCACCGCCGCCGCCTTCGTCTGTCCGCCGCCGAGGTACTCCCCTCCTTCCGTCCCTCCTCCCTCTACCTCGCACATCCTCCCTCCGCCTGCGGCCGCCCCTCCCTCCTCCGCCGCCGCCCTCCTCCCTCCGCCTGCGGCCGCCCCTCCTCCCTCCTCCGCCGGCAGCCCTCCTCCCACCGCCCTTGACCTCGCCGCCCCTAGATACCTCTCCATCGCCCCCACCCCCTGCCACTAGTTAGTACTAGATTTAGTAGTAGTAGATGTTAATTTAGGGTTCATAGCTAGTACTAGATGTTGCTTAGTTAGTACTAGATTTTTAGTAGTAGTAGATGTTAATTACTAGTAGTGATGGTACTAGTTAACTAGGGCAGTATGATTAATAGTAGTTGTAGTTGAACTAGTTTAGTAAGTAAATTAACAAACTAGTTGAACTAGTTGAATTAATAGAACTAATGTATTTTTAGTAAGATAATTAATATAACTAGTTGAACTACTTTATTTTTAGAAAGAACTAGTTTTTTTTTCTATTTATAGTAAGTTTATATTTAGTAAGAACTAGTTGAATTAATAAAACTAGTTGAACATGTCATATTTGTTGTTATTTTTTAGTTTAAGCAATTATTCGGGATGTATTAGTGATAACTTATACGGTTTCAGGTGACCACCGTCGTCCCCGTTACCGACCCCCTCCGACATCCCCGCCGTTGTCCCAGTCACCGACCCCCTCCGACATCGAGGTGAGACCAGCCAAATATCCTTGTATATCTTGTGTTGTTGCTCAAATAGGATATGTGGTTGCCCAAGTGGCCGTTCATGTTCAGTTTACATCTCCAAGTGGCCTATGTTTTGCCGGAGTGTTGATTAATTTCCGTTCCGGCAAATTTCAGGTGCTCGATATGTCCTTTTTTAGCAAAGGTCATGCTAGATTTTTTTGTGAATTCTGGCATGACTTGTGCTAGAATACGTACAAGTTTAATCTTTGAATTATGAACATAGGAAATGTCGTACTCGGATGAGACAGTCTCCCGGGGGAGTGTAGCTGGTGCGACGACGATCGAGGTATGTGCGTCAGGTTCGTTGAGCTAGACGAAGATCGGCGCTTCAGCATTAAGCTCGAGGAGACCTTTGATTGTGAAACGGTACGCAACAACGACAAGTGTTTTTTTCGTAATTAAGCATGACTTCAACTATTTGAACGTCTAATTTTCATATTTTACAATTCGACTAGCTTATCCCATGCCATGCAAGATGCTATGTCTTGGAGAGGATGGGTTTTGAAGACCATGAAAATTTCAAAACAAAGAAAATACACCTAAGGACCCATCATGATATGGATTTTGAAGTAAATCTGTGCAATGCTCAGAGAGTAACCCATTTTGGTTGCAAAAATTGGGAAGCACTTTACAAAAGGTATGGTTTTTATGAGGGTATGATTGTCACCATGGATCTTGGTGATCTTGACATCGAGCAAGACAATATGGACATTTGGGTCCTTGTTGATACGCTTCTGATTGTACCACTATGTGAGTTTCTCAAACATAGTTATTAACTAATTTATATTGTTTATTTCAAAATAGTTGATAGCTTATTTCCATTTACAGCTTATTTTGATTCTTCAAAGACTGCGCGGAAGATGGTAGATAAAACCCTACACCGATGGCACCGAATTAACATATAAGGAGAAAAATCATCTGATCGCATTTTGTACTCTTCTTGAGAATTACAATAACTATTATCGAACTCCTCCAAATTATGGTGAATACGTGCCACTAGTGCATGTTTTGAACCACGGTAACTTCTCTGGAGATACCCTGGTAAGATTTTTTACTATTACGACATTCGTGCATCTTTTGCATACTTCTAAAACTAGTACATCATTGCTAACTATGAAGTTATTATGTTTTTCAACAGAAACTCCCGATGGATTGTGTGCCTCATCTGATGTCTCTGGATGGTCGCCTCTTAGTTCTGAACATACTGCCAGGTAAATCTAGGGAGCTCACCTGTGCATATCGGATTTCTAAAACCGGTGAACACATGTTCATCAAAGAATGGAAGAAATGTATGGACATTCGCAAGGAGGTTCTTGGAAGTAACATTCAGTGAAAGGCAATGGAGACAGGCTAATCTCCATTCTCCATAATGGAGAGTCAGGGGCTATCTTGTTTTTTGCTATTTTACCTTAGAAAATGTAGTAGGTCTTAATCGAATGTAGTAGGTCCTATGAGGTACAATATGTCTATTATGTGGTAATGTGTTAGAGTTGATAATGAGGAGTACTTGTGATTACGACTAGTGACCAATTTGCTATATGATGTCATTGATGAAAACGATGATCTTGAGGAGGTGTTATATGACAATGATGTATTATGATGATAAGTTGTTAATGATATGATGATGATGATGATATTATTATATCATTGGGTGAAAGAACCGCGTATTAGTTTCAAGTGGATGGACATCCACTTGAAACTAGTCCACGGTTCTTTCACCCCGTGATGTAATAACTCATTATGATGTAAAAACAATCTCTAAATTCCTGTTGTATGAAAACTTGTGTAAAGGTGTATGAATACAACATGAAATAAAAAAGAAATAAAATACTAAATAATAGTAGTAGCGCGGGAAAGGAGAAGCTCTACTACTAATTACCAGTAGCGGTGTTCTGAAGAAGCACTACTACTAAGTCAATTTAGCAATAGCGTGGATCTAGGCACGCTATTGCTAAGCATTAGCTGTAGCGCCTTATCAGTAGCGCTCCTGCCCGCGCTACTGATAGGCCTAAAACCCGTGCTGCTGCTAGGCTTTTCCCTAGTAGTGATGAGAAGCTTTCTTATGAACTTCTTCAAAGAAAGCAAGATCTTGAGAAGTTAAAAGTGAGTTATGAAGACCTTCAAAAGGAAAACGATTCATTGCTTGCTCAACAGATCAATTCCGCCCAGGAAGAATTTATTCCACCATGTCTAAAATGCATTGAGCGTGAATCTGCTAATTCTTCTCCTGAATGTTCAAATGCTTCTATTGCTGCAAATTCTTCAATTGTCTCTGTGGTCACAAATTCCTCACCTGAGGATACCACAAGTATGACTGACGATAATGCAGGGCTGAAGGAATTGTAGGTGACAGGCATTTACAAAAGACTGAAAGGGCATCAGACTCTTTGTGATGTGCTCAAAAAGCATATCTTGAACAAGAACCCTAGGAAAGAGGGTATTGCCTTTGAGAGGAAACTCAATGTTGATGGGACCTATTGGAAACCTGAGCAATATCCCAAAACCTCATGGGTTGCTGCAAAAGGACCTCCTGTAGATCCACGCACTCTATCTGGCTTTACCTGTGATTCTTCATATTCCTCTGATGAGTCATTTTACACCAACTATAAATTGTTCAAGATTCAGAATGGTGAAGTATTTGCTCGATATGTTGGAACTAACTGTAGGAACGGTCCCCCTATGAAGAAAATCTGGGTTCCCAAAAGGTGCCTTGAAAATCTTCAGGTGAAAGTCATCATGACACCACCCATGAAGAAAAGGAACCCCAGATCAAATTCTTCATATGGACCAAATTCTTCATATGGATCAAATTCCTCACATGGATCAAAATCCTCATATGAACATCATCGTCCTAACACTTTTGTTTCACAGGGAAAGTCTAAAGGCTATGAATATGTGCATTATTCTTCAAACCATCATGTTCATAAGTCCTCGAAGAATTTCTCTGCTTGTTCATATGCTTATCCTAACCACTCTTCTATGAAACGAAGTGCACTGGCTTCAATGCCATCTTTTTCTTATGGAGCTCATAGAATGATGAACTCTTTGCCACCCCTCCATATGTCGGTGGTGAAGAAAAAGAACTAATCTCTTATGCAGGGTCAGATCTCTAGACGAACTTAATCGTCTGAAGAATTTTCTCGAGACCTGAATGTGCTTGAATGGATGCAAGCTAATCATGAAGAAATGGATCACTCATTTCTCTCATCCTCATATTGCTATATATGTTACTGTTGATGAAATTGATATCATATTCTTCGGCGATGAAGTATATGGGTTCGTAAGTTGCACTAATTCATCTACAGGATGAACAACCTAAAGCTACTGAGTGGGTCCTCGATAGTGGATGTACAAACCACATGACCGGTGATAGGAACTTGTTGATGGACACTATTTTGTCACCATCTCATCTGAAGCATATCACTTACGTTGACAAAGGCAAAAGCAATGTATTGGGTCTATGAAAGGTTGCGATCTCAAAGGATAGACACATGGACAAAGTCATGCTTGTCGAGTCCTTAGGATTCAACCTCATGTTTTTCTCAATGCTTTGTGATCTTGATATGGTTGTCGTCTTTGGAAAATATCATTGCATTGTGCTAATGGAATCTGCCAATTCCAAAGTCTTCGAAGGCTTTAGGAAAGGAGACTTGTATATTGTTGATTTCTCTGTAGGATCATAGCCTGCCACATGTCTACTTGCAAAAGCTTCAGAATGCTGGCTATGGCATCGACGACTTAGTCATGCTGGGATGAGGAACTTGCATACACTCGCGAAGAAGAAGCATGTCATTGGCATCGAGGGTGTCAAATTCCTCAAAGATCATCTATGTGGGGTTTGTGAGGCTGGAAAGATCACCAGAACACTGGCCTCGAAGACTATCATGACCACTTCTTGTCCCTTTGAATTACTTCATATGGATCTCTTTGGCCCTACTCATTATGCCACGTTCTCTAGTTCTGTATCATTATATGGCTTTGTCATAGTTGATGATTATTCCCATTACACATGGGTGCATATCATCACTTACAAAAATGAAGTGCAGGAAGTCTTCAGACAATTTTACTCAAGAGCTTCTACTAACTTTGGTGTGAAGATCAAGCATATCAGGAGTGATAATGGAACTGAGTTCAAGAACACCAGTCTTGATGAATATCTTGATATACTTGGTATTACTCACGAGTTATCTGCTTCCTGTACTCCTCAGCAGAATGGCATCATGGAGCGCAAGAACAGAACCCTTGTTGAGATGCCTCGCACCATGCTTGATGAATACAAGACACCACAACATTTTGGCCTGAAGCTATTGATACTGCATGCCACATCATCAACATGGTATATCTTCACAAATTCTTCAAAAAGACCTCATCTGAACTCATCACTGACAAGAAACCCAATGTAAGTTATTTCAAAGTCTTCGGTGCTAAATGCTGGATTAGAGATCCTCGCCATCACTCTAATTTTGCACCAAAAGCACATGAGAGTTTTATGCTTGGTTACGGAAAGGACTCGCACACCTACAGAGTCTTCAACATCAATCATCACAAGATTGTTGAAACTGTAGATGTGTGGTTCGATGAAACTATGGCTTGCAAAGAGAGCACCTACCTCCTGTGCTAGATGAAATGTCACATGAGGAATCCATCAAGTTCAAAGCTACTGAGGATATCATCCCTACCAAAGAATTTGGTGAAGAAGTCATTCTGGATCATGTAGAAAATCACACTGGTGCTGCTGAAGAAACTGGTCCTGAAGAAATTGCTGGGCCTAAGCAAAGTCGTCAACCTGCACATCCTCGCGTTGCAAATGAAGTGCAGATCGAGAAAATCATCGACGACATCAACGCACCAGGTCCTCTCACGCACTCAAAAGCTTCACTCTTATCTAACTTTTGTGGGCATTTTGCATTTGTCTATCACAGAGCCCACTAAAGTTGATGAAGCACTCATGGAATCTGAGTGGATTAAAGCCATGCAAGATGAATTGCATCAATTCAAGCTCAACAATGTGTGGGAGCTTGTCAAGCTACCAAACCCACGCAAGCACAACATCATCCGTACTAAATGGATCTACCGCAACAAACAAGATGAAAATGGCCTTGTGGTGAGGAATAAGGCTCGTCTTGTAGCTCAAGGCTACACACAGGTTGAAGAAATTGATTTCGATGAAACTTTTGCACCTGTTGCTAGACTTGAGGCTAGTTGCATATTGCTTGCTTATGCTAACCATCATAATATCATCTTACATCAAATGGATGTGAAAAGTGCATTCCTCAATGGTAAGCTTGAGGAAGAAGTGTATGTTGCTCAACCACTAGGTTTTGAGGATCCAAAATTTCCATATCACGTCTACAGACTCAACAAGGCCCTCTATGGCCTCAAGCAAGCACCTCGGGCGTGGTATGACATACTGAAGAAATTCCTCATGAAGAAAGGCTTCAAACCCGGTTCACTTGACCCAACTCTTTTCACCAAAGCATATGATGATGAATTATTCGTGTGCCAAATATATGCTGATGATATTATCTTTGTCCATACTAACCAACATTACAGTGACAAATTTGCCTATATGATGAGTGAGGAATATCAAATATCTATGATGGGAGAGTTGAAATTCTTCTTAGGTCTTCAAATTCATCAACAATACAATGGCATATTCATATCTTAGGAGAAATACCTCAAGGATGTGTTGAGGAAATTCGGCATGCAAGATTGCAAAGGCGTCAAAATCCCTACGCCCACAAATAGCCATCTATGCACCAATGAAAATGTTAAAGACTTCAATGAAAAGGTATAATGCTCCATGATTGGCTCTTTATTGTACTTATTTGCATCTAGGCCAGATATTATGCTTAGTGTTTGCATGTGTGCCCGATTTCAAGCTACACCGAAGGAATCACACCATAAGGCTGTGAAGCATATTCTTTGATATCTAGCTCACACTCCAACACTTGGATTATGGTATCCCAAGGGCTCTTCCTTTGATCTCATTGGATATTCTAACTCTGACTATGCTGGTGATCGGGTGGACCGCAAGTCAACATCAGGCACATGTCATTTCCTCGGACAATCCTTGGTATGTTGGTCCTGGAAGAAGCAGAACTGCGTATCACTCTCTACTGCTGAAGCCAAGTACATTGCTGCTAGATCCTGCTGTGCTCAATTGCTATGGATGAAGCAAACCCTCAAGGACTATGGCATCAATGTGAAGAATGTGCCACTCTACTGCGATAATGAGAGTGCTACCAAGATTGCTCACAACCCAGTTCAGCACTCGAAGACAAAGCACATCCAGATTCGTCATCATTTTCTTCATGACCATGTGTTGAAGGGCGACATCTCCATCGACCACGCAAATACTGAAGACCAGCTAGCCGATATCTTCACAAAGCCCTTGGATGAGAAGATATTTAGCAAGTTGCAGGTGAGCTAAATATCTTAGAATCTTCGAATGTTCTTTGAAAAGGACACACATCCTAACACCTATGCAAATTTCATGACTTAGATGTGCAACACATGAAGTAACGTTTTTCTTCAATCAATGAAGACTAACCCTCTAAGTGTGAAGAAATTAATGAAGAATTTGATTCTTAGAACCCTACGGCAATTGTACGCAGTGCTGAAATCATCATTCTTATACGGTGGGTTATGCCACCAACCAAAGTTGAAAATCTTCAATTTGAGTTTCTCTTCAATTTTGAAATTCCTCAGTTGCTCAATTTCTTCAACTTTGCATTGTATTCACTCGTTCCGTCATTATTCTTCATTGACTATATATATACTTGAGTTTTATGTCCTCTACAGCATTCACTTATTGCTAATTCTTCAAGTAGCCTTTTCTGCTAAGTGAATGTGATCGGACCCTTTAACCCTCTATGCTAAACTCAACCCAGTCTGTTCACAAATTCTTCATGTGCGTTCTATCTGAAACCCATTCAAAATCTTCACTGTGTCCTTGTCAGCTGAAGAATTTGCAAACGAAACATTAAAATATTCTTATCTGAATCTTTGGCTTTTGCCGCTCAAACCGTTCCACATCTCACGATAAGATTTAACTATTCACCCACGATCTCCACCACACTGTACGTGGGTGACACATGTCGCTAGGATGAGAAGGGTCAGGGGCACGTTCATCCATTTTCCTCGGGCGAGCGGTTTTCACCTCAGCTACAAATACCCGTCACCCTCCTCAGACTGCATTTACCCCGCTCGATCTCACACCCCTCGCTCGAGCTCTCAAGCCCTAGCGCTGCTGCTACCTTCATCGTCACCGGTGAGGAAGAGCTTCACTGCCTTGACCTCATCGCCATCGTACTCGCGCCGGCCGTGAAAATCTTCGCTCCGCCGCCGCTGTAGCTGTCTTCCTCTGCCAAGTTAGGGCGTGGAAGATCTGGACTGACGAACTTCCAATCTACACTATCAGTTCATCGTGTTCTTCATCAAGGGTAATTAAAAGTTAATTTTACTGCCTTTGTTGATTCTGATGATTTCATAAAATTTTAAAAAGGTGTTTATTCTTCAACTTCCACACTCTAAACACCTCATACAATCATCGGTTCTTTGATCTGTTTCTCTAAGTGACGTTTTTCCTCAAGATTCCTCAATTGTGTGAATTTCACAATCCACACAACTCTGGAACCTAAGTCAAAGAATGCTTAGTGAAGTTCTTCAGGACATATCTGGTCAATTTCCTCAAACTTATTCCATTTTGCAAAAACTTCTGAGAACACATATGACCTCTCCAAATTCTTCGCACCTATACTATGTTCACAGGTACACATGTCTGCTCCTGAATCACTAGGTTATCATCAACTTAACTCATTTGCAGCGTTCCTCGAAGAAAAGCTGCATACTTCTTCAGAGAACTCAATAGTTCAAAATCCTCAGCTAAAGAAAATGGCAGATGGCAAGAAACCTCAAAGGGAGGGAAGAAACTGGAAGTCAAAACTGCTTTTGAGATCCCTGCTGACATATATGCAGGGTATTGGACACCAGATAAGGCAACTCATGGTAAGGAAATGAAGAATGAGCGCAAGGTGCGCATTCAGAAAATCAAATGAAGATGGGCACGGGAATGGAGGGAATACAGATATGTTACTCCAAAGTACATGAAGAAATTCGCTCTAAACTCTCCTTGCCCAAGACCTCCGTTGGCACCTGGCAAAATTGCTGATCCTACTAGCATCAAGCGCGGTGAGGACTATGCTGATGAATGGGCCAAGCGGCAAGCCAAGTTGGCCAAACATGCCAAAGAAGCAGTGAGGAAATTCAATGAAGACTCAGCTGCTGCCACTGCTGAGGCCTCCACAAGAAGGAAGGCTATGCCTAAGAAGCCTACACGCAAACCACCTTCCTCAGCAATGCCCTCACGGCCATGTTCAGCAATGCCCTCATGGCCAAGCTCATCTATGCCCTCACGACATATTCCTCAAGCTGCTCCAGTTCCTTCGGTTGCAAAACCCTTAGCTCCTCCGACAAAGTCCTCGGCACCTGCGCATCTTACCACTTGCCAAAGGACCACATGCATCTCAATTGCCTTAGGAGGATCTGCAAGTTCTTCAGCTCCTCCTCAGTCTTCCACAGGCCCCACTTTGCTGAAGATCAAGGCCACTGCTGGACGAGGCACTAGACCAAGTCCTCACAAGAAGCAAGTTGCCTTCCAAGTACCGTCAGATGATGACGAAGCTGATGATGAGGAATTGACCAAAATCATCAAAGAAAGATAGCAAAGGGTCGCTAGAGCCAAGGGCAGTGTTGTGCCCCTCCTGTTGGATCCGAAGAAGATCTTGGACTTCATTGACCTCTGGCATAATGACCCAAACACTCCCTTGCCACAGGTAAACCTCACACCTGGTGAAAGTCACATGTTGACGGCTTTCATCTCTGAAGAGAAATGGAAATATGAGCAAGCCAGGTCTGTGAAGAAAGCCCAGTACAAGAAACAACGCTTTCTGAAGGACAACATTCTTACGCTATCGCCTAAACAACTTATCGCTCTATAATCTGAGATCAAAAAGTTCAGTGATGAATTTGACGCCTACAAGGCAGAATGGTTGGGAGCCAAAGTCAGATTCGCCAAAATAGCGAAGGGACTCACATCCAATGTTGCTGATCCAACGCACATTAAAATTCCTCAGGCTGAAGCATCTGCACAGCCAACTGAAGAACATGCCAGCACCGCTGATGAAAATCAGGTTGCTGATGAAAGTGCAAGCACCAGGGCTGATGAACTAATTCTAGCCGCTGAAGAAATTGCCAGGGTAACCACTAGTGTTGCACTTGAAGAACAAGACATGCCAGCTGAAGCATCTGAAGCTGCGCCTAAAGAAACTGAACATGTCAGGACAACTGCATCAGTTGTGCCTGAAGAAATTGCACCAATTTCCTCTGCTCCTCCTACACCAATGCTAACACCAAGTCGAATTCTTCCTTCTGCTTTAGAAGTCAAGAAAACCAAGGCTGCAGAGCGAGCTGCTCTGAAAAAGGAAAGCATCTACTTATTTTGCTCCCAAGAAGGCAAAGATTTTGAGCAGCTCACTTGAAAATCCAATTGATGTTGTTCCTCTCTCAAGCATGCCATCAAAGGAAATCATTCCTTTTGATGAAGATTACAAGATTCCGAGTGAATCCAATGAAGAAAATCCTTCTACTGCTTCAACAGAGCAAATGGATGAAGAAATTGAAGTGAACACTATCACTTCAACCCCTCTGGTATCATCGCCCATGCCTCAGTTCACAGCTGAAGAGGCAGGCGTTGATGAAATGGAAGAATATGAAGACGTGGGCATTGGGAGCACCACACCTGTGATGAATGATGACTTTTGGGAAAGTCAGCAGCCCAACTCTCCCTTGTTCACGCTAGTGCAACAAATTCCTCAGTCCCCAATGCATACTGAATTTCAAATGGGCTTTGATGAAACTCGCACTACTCCTTCCATTCCTGAAGAAATTCCAGCCACTAGTGCTGATGATAAAGCTGCTGAAGAAATGGAGACCTAGGCTGCTACTGAAGCAGAAAACTAAATTCCTCAGCCTGTGGTTCCTGAGACTGTGATTCCTGATGTTGTGCTGCACTTGACTGATACTCCTCAGCCGAAGCCAAAAAATCCATTCTCGAACATGACGAAGTTCAAAGCTGATGACTTCTTCCATGAGCATGTGTTCTTCACAGACTACAACCCTTATGACTCTGCTCGTCTTAGAAGGAAGCGTTTCTGGACCGCCAGCCAAGCAAACTTCTATTCTTCACTGCTTTTTTATAAGGACAAGTCTTCGACCATGATCATATTCCTCATGTGGGCGTGGAATCGCTGCTGTGCTTCACACCAGTCCTCAGTGTTCTTCATGGCGCTAGAGTGCTCAACTTCTGCACCGATATATCTGATTGGAATGAAGAACTAATTCTTCAGTTCTATGCGACCCTTCACATCACCAGAAATTTTGAAGATGTAAATTCTTGGGTGTTGAACTGGATGACAAAGAACACTCACTTCAAAGCACCGGCCTCTGAAATGCTTCATGCCCTGCCTGTCAGTCCTCCCCTTGAAGGTGCTCATCATATATATCATGAACTTGAGCTATTTGATCACTACATGCAAGTGTTGATGAAACCTCTGAAGCCCGATCAAGCCCCAAGGACCAAATTCCTCGTGAAGGAATTGCTATATGTGTCACTTACCGTCTATTGCATTCTGACCAAGACGAGTCCAATCAAATGTCACGGCTCGAATGAAGAAGAAGTTGTTGGCATCATGAAGAATCTGCTGTTCAATATCATGCATGGTATCCCAATAAACTACCATGACTTCTTCATGCAAACTATGGCAAATGTTGTGCTGTCTCCTTTTGAATTGAAGCCTTACGCTCCCTGGATTATGAGATTCCTCAGATCAAGGTCTTCAATCAATTACAAGGCTGACACACTCAACCATGGTAGGTACTTGCCCCCCATTGAAGTCCTCAAGCAGACGTTTTCCTCGGCTGATGAAAAGGGCAAGGCCACTGCAATTGTTGATGAAGGCATTCGTCCATTGGATGGACAATTTCGCAAAGCTTCATCTTACTCCACCAATGATGACTCTGCCACTCATGACTATGTCGCCAATTCTTCAAAGCAAAATCCTCAAGGCACAGCTCCAAGGGTGATGACTGATCGTGAGCTTCTCCTCAGTCTTCATCAGAAGGTCGATCGCAACCATATATGGGCCGAGCGTCAGTTTGGTTCAATTCTTCACAACATGACTTCTAGACATAATTCAGTGAAGAAGAACCACTACTACCTCCATGAAGTATTTGATCGCACCTGGCTTTTCTGACTCATCTCTACAGCGATGAAGATCTTCAGCAGATGGGCTTCAAGCAGGACTTTGACTGGTCTAAGCCTACGGCGAAGAAATTCAATAAAGTCAAGGTTCCTCCCTTGCAGGCAGCTCATTTTCTTCATCGCGGAGACCGATGAAAATGAAGACTTGGACGACACTGCAGCAGGCCCTACTCCAACAACCGACCCCAACAACACTGGCGCTCCTCCATCAACCTCGTTGTCGGTGTCAAAACCGGCGGATCTCGGGTAGGGGGTCCCGAACTGTGCGTCTAGGCGGATGGTAACAGGAGACAAGGGACACGATGTTTTACCCATGTTCGGGCCCTCTTGATGGAGGTAAAACCCTACATCCTGCTTGATTGATATTGATGATGTGGGTATTACAAGAGTAGATCTACCACGAGATCAAGGAGGCTAAACCCTAGAAGCTAGCCTATGGTATGATTATTGTCTGTCCTATGGACTTAGACCATCCGGTTTATATAGACACCGGAGAGGGCTAGGGTTACACAGAGTCGGTTACAATGGTAGGAGATCTACATATCCGTATCGCCAAGCTTGCCTTCCACGCCAAGGAAAGTCCCATCCGGACACGGGACGAAGTCTTCAATCTTGTATCTTCATAGTCTTGGAGTCCGGCCGATGATGATAGTTCGGCTATCCGGACACCCCCTAGTCCAGGACTCCCTCAGTAGCCCCTGAACCAGGCTTCAATGACGACGAGTCCGGCGCGCATATTGTCTTCGGCATTGCAAGGCGGGTTCCTCCTCCGAATAATTTATAGAAGATTGTGAACACCAGGATAGTGTCCGGCTCCGCAAAATAAATTCCACATACCACCGTAGAGAGAATAATGTTTACACAAGTTCAATCTGCTGACGTATTTCGTGGCGTGACGTCACACCACAACCAAGCTTTTACTCAAATCGTCTTTATTATACCACCTCAGTGCGTTTAGCGAAGTGGTTTCCTTGGCACGTCTTGTCGAAGCAGGGATCGTGTTCCCCTTATTCTGGGATTCCCTTCAATACGGACGTGGGTAACCCAACCGCGCCATTGATTGCGGCGCTTGGGAGATAAGCGAGTTTTACTAGGCCGGTGGGGACGCATAGCTTCGTCCACCCATATATAAGGGGATAAGGATCCACCTTTTTTACCTACGCCTTCTTCCTCCTTTGCTTACCCATCTCCGCGCACTCGAGCTCCAGCGCCCAAGTCCGCACATCTCACCTCGACCTTCTCCAGCCATGTCCGGAGCGGGAGGCAAGTGGATGACCTCCTCCGTTACGGAGGGGCACATCAAGAAGCTGCGCGACGCCGGATATCTATCCAGCGACATCGCGCACCGGCTCCCCGACAAGGGGCAGCTCATCCCCACCCCCGGGCCCCATGAGAGGGTGGTATTCCTTCCCGATTTCCTCCGCGGACTGGGCTTCCCGCTCCATCGTTTTGTCCGGGGGCTCATGTTCTACTACGGCCTGGATTTCCATGATCTGGCCCCGAATTTCATCCTCAACATCTCGGCGTTTATCGTCGTGTGCGAGGCTTTCCTCTGCATCCAGCCCCACTTCGGCTTGTGGCTCAAGACCTTCAGTGTCAAGCCGAATGTTGTGAAGGGCAACCAAGTGGAGTGCAGAGGCGCCATGGTGGGCAAGATGCCCAACGTTACTTGGCTCGAGGGCACCTTCGTGGAAACCATTAAGGGGTGGCAATCGGGGTGGTTCTACATCACCGAGCCGCGTGACCCTAAATGGGCAGCGGCCCCCGAATTCAGATCTCGCATCCCCATACGGCTCACCTCCTGGAAAGAGAGTGGCCTGACATGGGGTGATTCGGAGGAGCTGACCGGACTCCAAGCCTGCGTCCAAAAGCTAGTGAACAAAAAGCTCAAGCTTGTCAACGTAGTCCAGGTCATGCTCATCCACCGGATTCTCCCGTGCCAGCAACGGGACTTCAATATGTGGGAGTTTGATCCGGCAAAGCACCAGACCTTGAGCAGGCTCTTCGACACTACGTACGAAGAGGCCTGGAGGGTGCTGTTCAAGGGCGCCGAGGCTCCCGCATCCACTACCGAAGATCGCAAATTCCGCTCGCAGCGTCAGGCTGACGAGGTAAACGATTTTACCCTTTACGGGACACTTGTTTTCCATAGTTTGACTCTATGTGGGATCTAAACTCCCTCTCCTTTGACAGGACTGGCTGAAGAAGGCCGAGCAGACTAACTGTCTGGCTCCTTTGCCAGAAGACCCACCGGACGCCCTCTTAACGGGGCTGCTGGTTCCGGCACCCCACGTGGTGCCGGAGAAGAAGGCCAAGAATAAGGCCACATGCACTCGAAAGAGTTCCCGTTTTCAGGTGTCATCGGACTGATCGTCCGATGACTCCGAGGCGGACTCCTCCCACGAAGGCGAGGAGGAGGAGAAGAAAGAGGCCTCTCCCCAAGTGGGGGAAGGGAAGAAAAGGAAGGCCTCCCCAACGAGGGAGGCCAAAGGGTCCAAGAAGGGAAGGACTCTTCCCCCAGACTGTTTTGCCAACGCCGGCGACGACGACGAGGATTGGCCTTCAAGGGCCAAGCCCCTGGCAAGATCGTAAGTATCCGAACTCCCTAATAACTTCATGATTTTTCTTTTCACCACATGGTGTCTTTCTAATGCCGCATGCAACCCTGTAGTCCGCCCAAGGATGATCTTCCCGCTTCGTCGAGCGGGTCCTTGGGTGCGTCGGATATGGGTTCCCTTCCGACTGCCTCCACCCCCCATGATGCCGATGATGGCAAGGTGGGATCCCAAGAAAGGACCCGCCAGGAGGAGGAGGCCCCGGAGGTGCCGCAGGGCAACCTCCCAGACTTTGCACCGGACTCCGCACCGGAACCTGCAGTGGTTCCGGAGTCCGGCGGGCGGCCCCTTCGTAAGAAGGGCAAGACCGTGACACCGGCGGCCTCCATCCAACCGGAGGCACCGGATAACTTACTGGAGGCGCTCAACGGTGCTTCCATCAAAGAAGAACACCGCACTGTTATGAGTGCAGTGATTCAGAAGGTTCAGCTCGCCAAGAGCAGGCTGACCGAAGCCTGCAGCAGCCTTCTAACAGGCTTTGAGGTGAGAATTTTAATATATGTAAAATTGTACCGCATAGACAGTAGCCCCTGATGCTCGGTTCGGTGTTCGGAAAGAAAAGCCGGACTGAGGATCTAAAAAGATATACGCAGGAGTCTTAAAAAATATGTCAATATGGGATTGCAGGCTGCGCTGCTGACCTCTGCCGCACTGACTGCGGAGGTTGATGCTTTGAAGCAAAGCCTTGAGCAGTCCAAGAACGAGCTCGGCCGTGCCAAGAAGCAGCTCGAGGACAAGGAAGGTGGGTAATAGCTTATTAAATAGTTACCTTACAGAAAAGGATTTGGTTGCAAAAAATGACAAGAATAACGTGGGTATTGTAGGGGCCACGAACGAGGTGGCGACCCTGAAGGAGGCGGTGTCCGCGGCCGAATGTAATGCAGCCACGGAGCGCACCGAGCGAGAAAGGCAGGAGGCGTGGGTGGCGGAGGTACAACAAGAGCTCCAGGTTCTCGTGGAAAAACATGAGAGTTTGGAGCGCGACTCTAAGACTCGAGAGTCCAAGCTTGCATCGGCTCTTGAGAGTGCCAAAGCCGCTAAGGCCGAAGCCCACAAGGCCCTCCAGGAAATCGAGGCGTTGAAGAAAATAGCGGCGGGTAAGGCATTTTTCATGCAAAGCAAGCATGTGAATGTGAATTACCTATTACTTACCCGAATTCGGAGCTCTCCAGGAGCGTTCGTAGATCTGCCCCGCAGCGTGTCCGATGTTGCCGCTTTCTACAGGGCCGAGGAGGGGAGCTTGATGGAGAAGGTCTTCTGGTCTCAGTATGCTGAGGCCGGACATCCGGTGCCCCTTAGCGACCAGCTGAAGCAGCTGGTCGAGCTCCACAAGGTGGCCGAACAGGCCATGAAGGGCCTCGTAGTTCGGCTGTGGCCCAAGGAGGCCATGCCTGGGAGCTATTTCGGCCTGGTGCAGCGGCTGGTGGATGCTTGTCCATGGGTTGAAGTCATCAAGCACTCCGCCTGTGTTGAAGGTGCCCGTCGGGCCCTTGCCCGTGCAAAAGTGCAATGGGGCAAGATGGATGCTGAGAAGCTTGTGACGGACTCGCCGCCGCCGGGCAAGGAGTATCGCACGCCCGAGATGTATTATAAGAGTGTCCTGAAGGGTGCCCGCATTATTGCGGGTGAGTGCTCCAAAGATGTAATATTTGAGTAGAATCACGTTTTGTTATCCTGTGCGCTGGAAACTTTGTTCATATGCGCTAAGCAACGTTTATTAATTTAAAATATTACCTTTTGTGCGGCCGTTTATCAAATTTGAGAGTTGGCAAGTCATCGGCTTCAGCCCCCATGCCACGAGTGCTGGGATGTTCGGGATAAATTTGAGCACTCTTGTTCCCATTTTTGGGTCCATCTAGGGAGGCGCTCAGCACAACGAACGAGGCAACCGGACTTATAATGCTTGAACACTCTCACTTAGCCATAGAATTCTATAATTTTAAATTTCAGCGAAGCCCCTAGTGTTTGGAAGGCCGAATTCGGGGCGCTATCCACGCCTGGGCTGGACAAAGCCGGTTCCTCGCTCTAAGCGGCATAAGTCTTTAGGGACTCGAAAAAAAAACCTCTCGAACAGCGACCGCCTCTCGCCTCATCATGCGGGTCAGTTTTAGCTTTCTCCACTGAGGTGCTCGCCCAGCTCAACTGGGGTGCAATCGCAGTGGTTCTCCCAGTGCTACCTTAGCCGATACAACGGAACGTAAGGTACCAAAACATGGGAGCCGGGCAAACCCAACTATTGACCCAAGACATGATTCGGAGCCGATGCATATAATGCTATAAGTTTGGGATGCCGCACTTGTGAAAGTGTTCGGACTTATCACACCATAATGTGGGGAACTTAAGCCCCTGGTGTATTTAGCCGTACCAAAGTGTACGGATGCAACATGTCGTAAATGAACATATGTATAAGAAAGGAATGCAATTATAAGCAAAAAGGTGCTGCATTGTTTTATTCAAGAAATACTACTATGAATGCAGAACGATACAAATAGTGAGGTAAGCAATGGATGGGACTATTAAACAAGTCCCCCTCCAGGGGTAGGCTGCGGAATGGTGTATAAAACAGATTTAATGCTCGTAATGGAGACCACCTGGATATTCGTCATAGCCTTTCTCCTTCCCTAGCTGTTGCATCGTGAGTTCGGCAAGTCTACTGCCGGACAGGGCCTCTGATGAACGGAGTCCTGTAGGTAAAAAAAAAGGAAAAGAAGAATGACGCACTTGAGAGCCCCTGGTGTGGTTAAGCCGCATTCTGGGCCTATCATGGTCGTGCCCCCCCCTATGCCCATGGTATCTCCAGAGCGTAATGATGTACGCGAAGGACTAGTCTTGCAATTTTGCAGGGGCTGGGGTTGGGGCCGCATTGCTACGCGTGCTCGGAGCGTGCCAGGTAGTCTTGTTGTAGGTTACTCCGGGCGCGTTTAGCTGTGTCCGGTCGCTTAACAGCCGGACTCGAGAATTGCCTTAAGAGGCTGCACTGTACTTCTGCCGCGAGAGCCGTTGTATGCTCCTCCGTTCGGAGAGAGCGTTCAGTGTTTCCGTTGACCGTGATGACTCCTCGAGGGCCTGGCATCTTGAGCTTGAGGTATACGTAGTGCGGCAGCGCGTTGAACTTTGCAAACGCGGTCCGTCCGAGCAGAGCATGATAGCCGCTACGGAACGGAACTATGTCGAAGATTAACTCCTCGCTTCGGAAGTTATCCGGGGATCCGAAGACCACTTGCAGTGTAACTGAGCCTGTACAATTGGCCTCTACACCTGGTATGACGCCCTTGAGGTTGTCTTTGTGGGTTTGATCATTGAGGGGTCTATGCCCATCTTGCGCACTGTATCCTGATAAAGCAGGTTCAGGCTGCTGCAACCGTCCATCAGGACTCTGGTGAGGTGAAATCCATCGACGATTGGGTCTAAAACCAATGCAGCGAATCCGCCGTGGCGGATGCTGGTGGGGTGGTCCCTTCGATCAAAGGTGACCGGGCAGGAGGACCGTGGGTTGAACTTCGGGGCGACTGGCTCCATCGCGTATACGTCCCTGAGTGCACGCTTCCGCTCCCTCTTGGGTATGTGGGTTGCGTATATCATGTTCACCGTCTGCACTTGTGGGGGGAAACCCTTCTGTCCTCTATTGTTCGGCGGCCGGGTCTCTTCCTCGTCATCGCTATGCAGCCCCTTGTCATTGTTTTTGGCAATTAACTTGCCTGCCTGCTTGAATACCCAACAATCCCTGTTGGTGTGATTGGCTGGCTTTTCGGGGGTGCCATGTATCTGGCACGAGCGGTCGAGTATTCAGTCCAAATTGGACGGACCCAGAGTAGTTCTTTTGAATGGCTTCTTCCGCTGACCGGGCTTGGAGCCTCTGAATCCGGCATTGACTGCCGTATCATCAGTATTGTCGCCGTTGACGCGGCATTTGTTCTTGTTGCGACGCGACCTGCCACTGCGGTCCTTGGTATCCGGACTGCCAGAATTTTTGCTGAGGTTGTTGCTGCGCGCTAGCCAACTATCCTCTCCCGCGCAAAAGCGGGTCATGAGTGATGTGAGGGCTGCCATAGATTTCGGCTTTTCCTGTCCCAGGTGCCGGGCAAGCCACTCGCCGCGGATGTTATGTTTGAAGGCCGCGAGGGCCTCCGCATCCGGATAGTCGACGATTTGATTTTTCTTAGTTAAGAACCGTGTCCAAAATTGTCAGGCCGATTCGTCTGGCTGCTGAATTATATGGCTTAGGTCGTCAGCGTCTGGTGGTCGCACATACGTGCCCTGGAAGTTATCAAGGAATTCGGCTTCCAGGTCCTCCCAACACCCAATTGATTCTGCTGGCAAGCTGTTAAGCCAATGCCGAGCTGGTCCTTTAAGCTTGAGTGGGAGGTATTTGATGGCGTGAAGATCATCACCGCGGGCCATGTGGATATGAAGGAGATAGTCTTCGATCCAAACCGCAGGGTCTGTTGTGCCATCATAGGATTCAATATTCACGGGTTTAAACCCTTCGGGGATTTAATGATCCATTACTTCATCTGTGAAGCATAGTGGGTGTTTGGCGCCTCTGTATTGGGCTATATCACGACGGAGCTCAAACGAGTTCTGTCTACTGTGTTCGGCCCGGCCGGACTTGCTGTGTCCGGCGCGACGGTTGTCGTCACGTATCATGGGGCGCCCACGCGATCCGTAGATCGATCTTGATTGTCTTGCCTTATCCTCCAATATATCTCGCAAGTCCGGAGCGTTCCCCTGTGGCTTTGTGCTTTTCGAGCGATGCCGGGGTACAGTTCTAGCAGAGGGCCTAGAGGCTTCTCTGTCGCGGCCACGAGGTGGTCGGTCAGCCGTATTGTGCTCTGGTGATGCAGGTTTATATGCCTCCTCCTCTAATCGGGGGAGCAACTTGCGTTTGGGGTAGCTTTTGGAGGGGCGTTCGAGTTCATGCGTTTAGATCTTGATCAGCTCTAACCTGTTGTTGCTTTTTCTTGAGGCTATTTGCCGTGGCCATAAGCCTGCGTTTGGAACGGTCTTGTTCGACGGGATCCTCAGGCACGACAAATTCGTCATCGTCGAGGCTTGCCTCGTCTCCGGAGGAAGGCATGTAATTATCATCCTCTACCTCTTCATCTGCCACTCTCTCATGAGGGCTGGCCTCTCCGTCCTCCTGTGCTGAATCTTGCTGGAGGGGGTTGTCTTCGGCACTGTCTGGGGTATTATTATGTCCGGTGCCGGAATCTCCATTCTTGTTGTGGCGGGATTTAGAGCGATGCCGCTGACGCCGACGCTTGGTCTGTTTCTTGGAGGGGTCGTCCTCCGCTGTTCCCTTGCCCTTCCCATCCTTTGGGATATCCACCATGTATATGTCATATGACGAGGTGGCTTTCCAGTGCCCGATAGGTGTTGGTTCTTGGTCGTCTCCGACATCGTCGTCCATACCGTCGATGTCCTCGGAGTCGAAGTCTAGCATGTTGATTAGATCGTCGACAGTGGCTACTAGGTGGGTGGTGGGTGGGCCTTGAATTTCTTCGTCGTCCGCATCCCAACCATCCTGACCGTAGTCCGGCCAGGGCTCTCCTAATAACGAGAGATACTTTAGCGAACTCAGGATGTCACCGAAGGGTGAGTGTTGAAAGATGTCCGCAACAGTGAACTCCATGATCGGCGCCCAATCAGATTCGATTAAAGGGGGCGCGGGAGGTTCGGAGTCCGGCGAGGAGTCCGGCGCCTTGGAGTCACGGGCTTCACAAGGGACAAGGTCAGTGTTCGGCTCCATCGCCGTAGAAGTTGCAGCCCCCGAGGCGGTGTCTAGCCACCCATCCTCGATCTGCGCAGGCGGCTCCGAATCGAGGGTCGGAGCGGGCTCGTGTGCGGCCTCCAGGGCACTGTCCGGCTGCAGAGCTAAATCATGCCCATCGTGACAGCGCGGCGCGCTCGGCTGTGGCTCGAATCCATTGAAGATCAAGTCTCCGCGGATGTCAGCCGTGAAGTTCAGACTTCCAAATTTGACCTGACGGCCAGGGGCGTAGCTTTCGATCTGCTCCAGATGGCCAAGCGAATTGGCCCGCAGTGCAAAGCCGCCGAATACGAAGATCTGTCCGGGGAGAAAAGTCTCACCCTGGACTGCATCGTTGTTGATGATCGAAGGAGCCATCGGGACTATCGGTGATGACACAGAGGAACTCTCAATGAAAGCACCAATGTCGGTGTCAAAACCGGCGGATCTCGGGTAGGGGGTCCCGAACTGTGCGTCTAGGTGGATGGTAACAGGAGACAAGGGACACGATGTTTTACCCAGGTTCGGGCCCTCTTGATGGAGGTAAAACCCTACATCCTACTTGATTGATATTGATGATGTGGGTATTACAAGAGTAGATCTACCACGAGATCAAGGAGGCTAAACCCTAGAAGCTAGCCTATGGTATGATTGTTGTTTGTCCTATGGACTTAAACCATCCGGTTTATATAGACACAGGAGAGGGATAGGGTTACATAGAGTCAGTTACAATGGTAGGATATCTACATATCCGCATCGCCAAGCTTGCCTTCCACGCCAAGGAAAGTCCCATCCGGACACGGGACGAAGTCTTCAATCTTGTATCTTCATAGTCTTGGAGTCCGGCCGATGATGATAGTTCGGCTATCCGGACACCCTCTAGTCCAGGACTCCCTCACTCGTGATGATATTCTTCAGGGGTGATAGTCCTCACTTCTCGTCCCTTTTGGTCATTTGATGACAAAGGGGGAGATATTTGATTTAGTCTTCAAGCGGGTCTATCTATATGGGCATTTTTTTGTTAAGTTGCAACTCTCGCTCTTTTGAACTGTTTATTGGATCGAGTTGTAAACTTAAGTCCGATGGTGACATGATACTTTTGCTATGTTTTTCTGCATGCTATTTCCTCATATATGTTATGCACGCATGCTGAATTACATCAGTCACCATATTTCATCATGCATTTCAAATTCTTCATTCGATACGTTAAATGTGTGTATGAATTACAAGATATAGGGGGAGATCTCCATGATTCTACTCTTCAAATGTGCATTGCTTCAAAAGCAAATTCCTCACTATGCACATCTTCAGGGGGAGTTCTTCTATATCTTGCAATCAAATTCCTCAATATGAGTATTTACACCTCATATGTTTATTCCCATTGAAAACTTAACCTATATTGTCATCAATCACCAAAAAGGGGGAGATTGTAAGTGCATCTAGTGCCCCTTAGTGATTTTCGCGTATTGAAGACTTATAGGTTAAGGACTAATATGTTTGTGAGTGTACACAGGCTCTATAATTCGATGAGGAGTTTGATATTTACAGTGAAAGTCGACCTCTAAAAATGAATGTCTTCGGCTGAAGACTTTGGTTCTCCTGAAGACTCTGAAAGTGAAGAAATTGGTGTGACGTTGAAGACTTGGATATTCATGCAAGGATTATGATGCGTGAAGACTTTTGTTTTTGTAGTTTCATTTTCTCTTTCTTGAGTCATAGGAAACACCGTACTGTTAAACCGGGTCAAGGTAATACTAAGGAAACTGATTTCCAAGTGATGCTCATCTCAAAATCCTACACCTACCCAATCCTTTCGAGTGAAGCCATTGGAAATCTCATATCAGTTCAGTCAATTTCTTCAATGACAGAGACGAAGATCTTCTTGTCTCTGAGGAATTTGTTATAACTGAGGAGTTAGGAATTCACTAGTGCGGATTGCCTACACTGTGAGGAACAAGATAGCCCTGAGGAACTCGAACCTCAAATCTGACCGTTGATGTGCCACGCGCCAACTGTCCAACATATCCTACCACCTAACAGTCATATCATTCAAGGGCATTTATATCTTATCATGTCGGGCTGCTCCCTAGGCTATAAATAGCCGCCCCCTACAACCACTGGCTGGTTGGCTGCTCTGAGAGAAACTGACACTTGTCAATTTAGAGCATCCCATCCTGTGTGGACTTTGAGCGAAAATCATCAAGTGAGGAAAACCAAAATCCAAACCCAAACCTACAAACCCAAAGTGATTGAGCATCACTGAAGAGATTGTTCCTGTGTGGAACCGACGCTTGTTACCTTTGAGGACTGTGTATCCTCCAGACGGTTAGGCGTCATGGTCTGAGCATCCAAGAGGAATTGTGGATTGCCGAGTGACCAAGTCTGTGAAGGTTTGGAAGTCACCTATGAAGACTTACCACGAGTGTTGGGCGAGGTCTGTGTGATCTTAGCTCAAGGAGAATACGGTGAGGACTGTGTGTCCAGGACTGTGTGTCCTCGAGTTTAAATACTCAGCCACTCCAACCAGACGTACAACTGTCACAGCAGTTGGAACTAGTCTACCAAATCATTGTCTTCACCAAGCCTATCGGTTCTATTTCCTCAGCCTTTCACTTCCTCATTCATGTGTTGACGAACCTGATCATTACTGTTTGAAGACTTTGACCGAAGACTTTCTCTATTTCCTCAATCCAATTTCTTCAGTCACATTGTGTTTAGCCTGCTTATCCTATGTTTACGCTTTCTGTACTCTGTATTTGTCTTTCATTTCATCATGATGACTATGCTATTGCTCTGTTATGCTTATACCTGAGTACTTATTCCGCTGCTTATAGTTCATGACTTAGGAATTTCCTCAACCTGAAATTCCTCAGTGACTAATTTGTAAAAATTGCATATTCACCCCCCTCTATTCGACTTAACTCACTTTCAAAAGTCAAACAATTGTTTCATACTTTTAGTGTTCTCAAACCTTTTCAACTTTCACACAATACATAAGCGTGAGCCATGCATATAGCACTCACTACAAAAAAAAGACACATCCGTGACATTTTGGGCCGAATAAACTTTTTTCTGTCATACATATGACACTTCTATGACGATAATTGTGACAAAACCCGGTATCATCATAGATGTGGTGGGCTCCTACTTCTATGAAAAAAAATCATGACATAAAATGGGCTTTTCGTCCTTGGCGGGCCGGAGACGCAGCTGCATGACATTCTTTGGGCCGTCCATGACGGAAAAAACCATGGTAGAAGCGAGGAGGAGGAAAATTTCAGGGAGTTCCCGGTTACGGTGGGAGGTCGGGGGCCGAGCGATGCGCGTTTCTCTCGTACACGTGCGAGGCGTTGGCTCTAACTGAACCCGAGCGAGGCGTTGGGCTCTAACTGAACCCGAGCGATTGCACTGCAGGCTACGCGTTACTGAACCCGAGCGATCGATCGATGGCTGTTAACTGAACCCGATCGAGCGATTCC
The DNA here is from genome assembly GCF_018294505.1 of Triticum aestivum. NCBI lineage: Eukaryota > Viridiplantae > Streptophyta > Magnoliopsida > Poales > Poaceae > Triticum > Triticum aestivum. The sequence goes on from NC_057813.1 coordinate 381,927,449, forward strand.
TTTGCTACTACTGCTAACTGAAGCCGATCGATTGGATGAACAGT
>NC_057813.1:381927933-381945020 GCF_018294505.1 Triticum aestivum
ACAGGAGCCCGTGGAGGCTGGAGGAGGACGACGGTGGAGATGAACAGTATCCTGTGGAGTCCCGTTTTGCGGTACGCCACACCCCTCTCGATGAACAGGACCTTTGTTTCGACCGTAGGAGGTCTGTTTCGTCCGTTTTGTGGTACGCCACACCCCTCCCGATCAACAGGACCCCCGTTTCGACCGTAGGAGGTCTGTTTCGTCCGTTTTGTGGTACGCCACACCCCTCCCGATCAACAGGTCCACCGTTTCGACCGTAGGAGGTCCGTTTCCTCCGTTTTGCGGTACACCACACCCCTCCCGATCAATAGGACCCTGTTCTGAATGTAGGAGGTCCATTTCCTCCGTTGTGCGGTACGCCAGGCCTCGTTTCCATCGCCTGTTCCGTCCAAGCCCTCCCGATGAACATGACCATGCATTCCATTCTGAACCAGCCGGTTGGCTCCCACGCATTATGTTGCCTCCCGATAAACACGACGCATTCCGTTGCCTCCCCATCAACACGACAACGACGCTGTTTCTCCATTCCGACCCAGCCATGTACACGAGCCTTGGCCGTACGTATGTGTGAGTAGGCGTTCGACACCCCGCCCGTATGTACACATACGTGGCCGTATTTTCTTTCTTGCACCCTGGCCGCTGTACGTACATGTACATGCTATGTGCGTGCCTCTACTACGACACGTACGCGCCTCTACTACGACACGTGCATGCCTCTACATCGACCAGTATATATGTACGTACACGTTCGCGACTAGAATGACAACGCTACGTACGCTTCGACTAGGTGGGTCCCGATTGTCAGGCACTTCCTTGCCTGCGAAGATGTAGCTGGTGGGTCCCAGCTGTCAGGGGGGCGAATCGTTTTTTTGCCCGGACGCACTTCCTTGCGTGCGAAGATGTAGGTGGTGGGTCCCAGCAGTCAGGGGGGCGAATCATTTTTCTTTTCCCGGACGCATTTCCTTGCTTGCGAAGGTGTAGCTGGTGGGTCCCAGCAGTCAGGAGGCGAATCGTTTTTTTTGCCTGGACGCACTTCCTTGCGTGCGAAGATGTAGCTGGTGGGTCCCAGCAGTCAGGGGGGAATGTTTTTTTTCGTGAAATACAGTGGCCCGTCCGATGGGTCCCAGCTGTTAGGTGGAGGAATCATTATTTTCCGCATAATAAGGAGGCACTTCCTTGTTGCGGCCGTGGACCCAGCTGTCAGCCTTTCCACGTACAGTCCACGTCCGATGGAAGTCGTTCCTTGACCATGTTGACCACGCCGTGCTGAGAGCACCAGGGCGGTGGACGATGGCGAGGCCTAGGAAGGGGACGACGGGGAGCCGGGGAAGACGCGGCAATGGAAGCCCGCGCGGAGAGGAGTACGAGGGTTCACTGGTTCGGCTGCGGCTTGAGGCTGCCATCGCCGCAGGGCCTGGCCAGCGGTGGGAATAGTAGGGGGCGGTGAGGCCTCCGCGGAAGCACAGCCGGCCACGAGAGGCAGGAGCATGCGGCACGACCAGCGCTGCTTTGGGCGGCTGGAGCAAGAAGACCAGAGGTTGTAGAAGCACTACGGCCGTTGGATGGACATGGTACGGTCACTGGAGCTAGAATCGTTCATATTGACTAAAGTTGACAAAGGCCCCCATCCCTGTCAACTTAGTAGGCCCAGAAGTCAGCCTCCCACCATGGTGGGTCCCAGCTAGCAGGGGGAGTATTCATTTTTTTGTGCGTAATAAGGAGGCACTTCCAGTGGGTCTGAGCTGACAGCGGGGGGAACATTTTTTTTGCGAAATACTCTGGCCCATCCGGTGGGTCCCAGCAGTCAAGGGGGAAACATTTTCTTCACGAAATAAGGTGGCCCGTCCGGTGGGTCCCCGCTGTCAGGTGGAGGAATAATTATTTTGCGCGTAATAAGGAGGCACTTCCTTACGACCGCCTGGACCCAGCTGTCAGCCTCTCCACGTACGGTACTCTTCTGATGGAAGTCGGTCGTTGACCATGTTGACTACGCTGCGCCGAGAGCACCAGGGTGTTGGCTGGACGACAGTGAGGCCTAGGAAGGGGATGATGCGGAGCCAGGGAAGACGCAATAGTGGAAGCCCACGCGGAGAGGAATACGAGGGTTCACTGGTTCGATTGCGGTGTGAGGCTGCCGTCGCCGCAGAATAACAGGGGGTGTGGGTGAGTAGAGGGATGGCTTGGCCAGCGGTGGGAGTAGTACGGGGCGGTGAGGCCTCCGCGGCATCACAGCCGGCCACGAGAGGCAGGAGCACGCGACACGACCGACGCTGCTTTGGGCGGCTGGAGCAAGAAGACCAGAGGTTGAAGAAACACTACGACCGTTGGATGGACATCATACGATCACTGCAGCTAGAATCGTTTATATTGACTAAGTTGACAAAGCCCTTCGTACGCGTCAACTTAGTAGGCCCACAACTCAGATTTGGCAGAGAACATATAGCCCATTTGCGATTTGTAAGAACGTACAACCCATTTTTTAATTCTAATGGAATTTACTACAGCCCATTTACAGTTTGTTAAAAGTACAGCCCAACTTCTAGCTAGGACAACGATTAATAATTTCAAACAACCGCTCAAAACAGAATTCAAAAAAAATTCCCACATTTTGATGGGATCCGAAATATTTTTATCCGAAATTTCTAGTCAGGTTAAATATAATTTTAAAATAAAGTTGTATTACGTTAAAATCCAACGAAATATTGGGCGCGCAACAAGTAATGAAATTAAAATTTCCAAATTCCAAAAAATAATATATTTTTCAAACTAATTACGTGTTTGGTGCATAGTAACTGCCCAGTTATTATAATTACATCCCATTTATTATTTCTAAAAGTCCATTTTCTTGTTAAACCTAATGCATACCTCCTAGGAAACTTTGCAGCCCAGCGGGGCGGAGAATAACAAGTTGACTCGGATATTGTATACAACTGTCGGCCCAGTTGCATTGCTGATGTTGAAAAAAACGCCTGTGTACTACAGTACAACCTAACATGGTTACTCAACCCACATTCAGCGACGCCGGAAAGGCCCAAACAATGCCTCTGTACAACTTTTTGAAGTCACTGAGCTCAATTAATAACTTAAGAAAAAATTTAGATTACAGTGGAACCTAATTAAAAGCTGTCACGAGCAAAAAAATAATTCAACGGGTCCCACTTGTGCGTGTGCACGTGCGCGCGCGTGTGTGTGTGTGTGTGAGAGAGAGAGAGAGACCCATCGGTCGATGCTCGTAAATACATCTTTCAGCCATATGCATTATTGATGCTCAGTAAAAACTTATATAGTTGACACAATCATATAGAACATCATAGCACACTGAACTTGCATACAAAAATTTCACGCAGGCGGCACAATCAGGATGGAAGCAGTGGATCGCTACGGGAAGGGCTATGTTGAAACCAACGAAGTCGTACATAACGGTTCATCGTCTTTATAAATGACGGGGAAATATCTTGAATGTTGTGCAAAGAAAACAGACAGACAACACAATAAGTTCTCCTAACACATTAAGTTAACGTACAACCCTTTCTAAAAATGTTCATGTACAAAATTAGAACAGGTCACAATCAAATGTACTGGCATATCAGTGCTTCAGACCCATAGCTCGGATTTAACTAGTACTATCTGACAAGATTCAGTTGTTACCTCAAATTAGAGCACATCCAGGCAACCAGCCGTGCCTCTTCTCCCAAAGAAGCAGTGGCCTCCGCCGCGCGATGGAGTAGGCCCTATGCCATCCATCGTTCCGAGCAACACGGGGAAAGTCTGACGTTGACTCCTGTAATGGACGTCATCGACGGACCCTGGCACTAGCGGCGGCGGTAGGACTTCGATTGATGGATTGACCACTTCTTCGACATGCATGAACACTCGATACAGGTACATCCCTAACATGGTCCGCGACAGCCTTGGTGGCGACGAATAGTACAACCTCGGTTCCTGCACCGGTATCTCAACACCAATCACCTTCGGTATGGTGGACGGCTTCTTCATCCATGCCATAACCGTCAGAGCCCAGCTGTCTGGAGGAACAAACATACTTACGAGCTCACCTCCAAGGTCGTTGATAAGCTTGTTCATGGACTCGCTGTTCCAAGCACGTTGAGGCATGCCGTGGAAGGTAAGATTTGTTAAAAACTCAAGCTCAGAGGGCACCGAGCCCCATCCTAGGTGCCACCGATCAAAGCTCACCAGCGCGCCATCGCAGAACAAACGCCAGGAAGATTCGAACACACGACTGCAGTCGAAAGTTGTCCGGAACCTGACGAAGAAATCAGCTGGTGGCGGACAAACTTCGACGAGCAAGTCGCTTATTTGTATGCCGTGCGCAATGCCAAGAGCTTTGACAAGGTCGTCCGGTGAGACGGGAGACCGGTCGCTGTTGATGGTTACCATCAGCACTTTGCCGGCAAACTGGTCGTCAAGCGCCGCCATGCCACTGTTGAGCGACAACACACAGCGACCGAAGGCAGGATGGACCTCAGGATCTCTGGCTCGGAGATCCGCGTTGACCGGTGACATGATAGTGCGCTTGAGTACAGGGAGTACAGGAGGGGGATTTGAGGAACTGGAGTAGGAATCGAGATTCCAGAGGTGGGGGAGGGGCGGGAGACTGGGGATGAAAAAGGTAGCATGAATTTCGAGCACGCGCCAATATGCTCTCGGTGCGCAAGCGCACGAAAACACCAGTGGCGCCCACATGTCGGCCTAAGAGTCCTTATTCTTTCTTTTTTGGAGAGCCCGACTTTTTTTTCAGGATCTTTTGAGAGCCCGGCCTGAGAGTCATAATTGACCTGTTTGGAATTGCGTTACTACTCGGCCCATATTCAACGATACCTCACTGGCCCAAACAAGTGTACATCATCGAAAAGACTGAGCTCAAATTATATAACTTGAAAAAAGGAGATATACTCTGAACACTGGAGAATGGTGATGCCCTCATTTAGCCCACCAGTAGTTCGAGATAATAAACAGTTCGAAACAATGATATATACAACATTCAAACACTGACTAGTGAATACTATTGACATAAACAGCAAGACATGATAGTTCATAAGAAGTCTTGCTACACCACCAAAACGCACCCATCTGCAGTGCTCAGACTCTCGTGATCCAAACGAGAATGACATTCTAAACAGAAGCAACTATTACATAGTAAGGTGACATAGACGAGGATGACCAAATGACAAGGAATATGCATAAAAAATAAAGAACTACCCATCTAGAACCAGCAGCAAAGACAACAAAGTCATTCAAAGAGATGATCCAACACCATCATAATTTGCAGCCCCTCTTCAGCAACCAGTGATCCAGAGACACCAGTACTCCACCCTTTCGATGCAACAGCCCAATTACCTATCAACCTGAAGGCTTGAACCACATCACTGCCTATCATAATTGAGACATCCAAGGATCAAAGTTAATCCGGATGCCTTTGTCATTCTCACCTTCTTTTGGCTGCAGGCTATATCGTTGACAATCAGGGGAGTTTGCTCCCGAACTCCTAGGGCTCGCCGTGTAAACACATTTTTGGATAGCAAATAGAGCCTCTCTGCCATCAAGGTCCTTGCCAATGGTGATCTCCTGGTTAATCGGATAATTGAGTCCGAGAAACAGAGAGTGTGATTCAAGGCTGTTTACCCGCCTCCAACTAAAAAAATCCCAAAGGCCCCAACAAGCTGGTATCCTGCTCATAGACGTAACAGCCACTGTCCGGATACTCACGTATTACACGGTGCTTGTATACAGTGGGGTTTTTGCAATATAACTTTTCCGGCTCATGTGTTCGAATGATCATCAGTCTTTTGTCGTCGTCTAATCGAGCGAGGAACCAGTTGTGCTTCCCTGTTTTTGGAAAAGGTGGCGTGATTACAAAGGGCAGTAACTGTAGGGACACTGCATCATATCAAAAAGGACAGGCATTGTTAATGTAAGATCAACATTGTTCAGAGTATGAGTAGGATAATGCAAGAAACAACATTGATATGTCCCTATTGGAACTGGGAGGAAAATACAGGGAAATGTATACTAGGTTCGAAAATATAGAAGTGCCATGCATGGTTATACTCATGTTATCTCGCAATCGATTCTTCACAGGAAACTACCATGTCATGCATGTTATGTAATCATGTTCTGTCCTCACAAACAAATTCTTCAAGGTAACAAAGAGACCATGCATTGTTATATACTCGTGTTCTGTGGGCAAAATTTTTGTGAGGATATTATTCTAGCCATTGATTGCTGAAGGGCGAATATAGGTATGTACACATGGTAAGCATTGCAGGATTTCACTACTTTCAAATATAGAGTTCTCCATATGCACATTTACTTCCCAAATGTATGGTTAGATGAAACCTATAGTTTGGTGCATGTTTCTACATCATGAAAATGAGGAAACTAACATGGCCATTGATACACACTCATATTTAGTAGTAGTATATAGATTACTGTAAAATAAGGATAATATCCATATATTCCTAACCGTTTGATTATTCAGGGTACAAATTGGCTATAATGACATGGTCACAATCGCATAAATTAACTCATTCCAAATATAGCTGATTTACGACGTCTCTAATATATTGCCATAGTTCTACTCAAATTCTGCTCAAACAGGGATATGCCAATCATCACAAAAGGTTCAAACAGTGTCATGGCGGCATCATTAAAATGACACGGAAACAACTTACACGCGTCGTCCCAGCAATACATGGTGCCATCTGCTTTGTCGATCGCGTAGATGATGCCATTGTGTTCAATAGCATCACAGAAGTGTGTATCGGCTTTGACGATGATCCACTGTGAGCCGAGTTGTCTCCAGTTAAAGAAGGCACCGGCGTAAAGATAGGCGAGTCTGCAGTCGAACAAGGCAATTAGCTTGAAGTCTGCGTAATTCGCATGTCGTGTGGGCACTTGGCAGATTACAATCTTCTGCAAAACAAGGTCCGTCCAACTGACGTAGTAATCTAGATGACTTGGACCGCGATGGTAATACTCTATATAATCCAACGGAGGAAGGATAATCTCATGGGAGGTCTGGAAGTTCACGGGCACCAACTTTATACCATCTTCTCTGAAGGCAGGCATCCAGTGGGAGTTCATGCCGACCCAGTACATATCTTCCAAGAAGTTTCGGGCGATGGTGATCGGATCGATGTCGAGGGAAATGATGTACGGCGACACACTACATACCTGCAAAGAAGTTTCGGCTAATGGAGATTGGATTGAAGTCGAGGGGCATCATGCATGCCTCTGTATCATGGTGAGCCAATCTCGCAAGACCAGAAAGCAGCAAGCAGGGTGTCTTGAAAAGCTTAGCCCTCGCTTCGATGATGGTCATGTGCATGTCCCTCGAGCATGCAACCAGCCGTAGGGCGGTCAACATATCCATACACGAACAACAGAGGTCAAGGATGTCACTAGGGAGATTGCTCCAATCGCGGCTCGTATGGATGCTGCGCGGTTCATGTTCGGCCATGGTGGAGTTTGGAAGGGGGCTTGATTTACGGGGGAGAAGGATGTCGGTGCTATAGCGGCTAGCAAGGGAATAGTGGTACTGGGGGAGGCGAGTGAGGCGACGGTACACGGGGGCACAGTGAGATGGAGACGGAGATGGAGGCGGAGCAGGAGATGGAGGCGGAGTGGTGCTATGGGAGCGGAGAGGGAGACGAGGCGAAGCGCCAATGTGCTGTACAACGGCAGTGATAGACTGCACAGTGCACAGGGTGAGGCTGACTTTGGTACCCGAACACGCTGCCTCGCCTGGACTAGTGTCAGGCGCAGGGTGTTGTCACTTCACTATGAGGACCAGATGAATAGTATTTTGACCATCAACTATACCACAGTTGTACTACTACTACTACTAGTAGTAGTAGGAACATGAGTACTCCAATATTGTATAGCGGAAATAGGTCTCCCGTGCTAGCATGCCTGTTCACTTCATCGTTCAGGTATCATCCATATTGTGAGCAGAACCAAATTCTCGTGCATGCCCAATCAATGCCCTGCCGCGATGCATGCAGTGGTTGTTCTGGTGCATCAAGGACGGCATGCAGATCATTCCACACTTGAGAAGAGGAAAAATGGAAAGATAGAACACGACAGCAGAGGAAGAGAATGCTGGCTAACGAGGCTGGGAGGGGATCGAGCAGGAAGTTAATGCTCCACGCCTAAAGGTTTTGGGAAAACCTGATTTTCATAAGGTGACTTATACTCACCTAAATGGAGGGAGTATTCCTTAACCAGAGAATGTTGTGTCTCCCACTCAGGCGCTCAAAAAAAAAGCTACGACACATTTTTTATCTGTTTGCATAGGTCCCACCTATCAGGAAGGATGGGCACGTACACGAACAGGTACGACTCATTAGTCTACCCGCATAGTCTTTTCGTTTAGTCTACCTAGCCGTCTAATCAACTGCCTACACGCCATTTCTCCCATTTAGTTCTCCATCGGGAACCGATTCTCCTCGGCTTCTTCACCTCCCTTCGTGTTCATTTGCATCCAAACCCCACTGCGTTCACATTGTTTTAACCTCTTTAAATAATCATCTACTACTTCAGTTAGACTAGCCATCTAATCCTAATTCTCCAAACCATAGCCCTCCGTTCCAGCGGTTCCAAATGGAGAAAGAGATCGAGATGCAGGTTTTTAGCGTCCAACATGTCCTCGTCGAAGGCTCGATGCGCATAGGTGCCACCGTCACCGTCCACCCAAGGGTTGTTCGGCAGTGGATCAACAATGTATCCAACTCCCTCGAAAAGGTAGAGACGAGAGTCATCGGTCTCGACGCAGAGTACACGGAGCGTGCCCCTGGGAAGATCCAGCGCGCCGCCGTCCTTCAGCTGTGCCTCGAAGATGATGTTTTGGTGTACCACATCATACACTTGCCCTCCACACAAGGTTGGCTTCACGATTTCTTGTCTCGGGGGGACGTATACTTCTGTGGGGCAGCCATCAAAGGGGACAAACAGAAGCTAGAGCCGTACAACCTTGATTTGAAAAGCATCGCTGACCTACAAACCAGAATCAAAATTCTTGTAGAAGATTGTGCTAAACAGACACCATCCCTATTCGATGTAGCAAATTTTGTGCTCGGTACAAATCTTCAGAAGGGTGACGAGACGGTGGCATTAAGGTCGTCTAGATGGGAGAATTATCCCTTGATGTACGAGCGGATAAAATGTGCTGCCCTCGATGCCCGTGTGAGTTTCGAGATAGCTGCAAGGTCCAAAGAGCTTGTTGCGAAGCCGTCTCCCACAGAGAATGAGAACAAGAAGAAGAAGAAGAAGAAGAAGAAGAAGAAGAAGAAGAAGAAGAAGAAGAAGAAGAAGAAGAAGAAAACGTTGCACCAACAGCAGGGCATTATGGATGGATGAACTATTTCCTCTCTTGTAAAAAAAATTATTCCCTCTTGGTGTATATTGATATAGATGGACTATTTCGATGGTGTGCATGTCTTTGGAACAGAGTAGTAGCGTGGGTCCGCTTGACTATAAGGAACTATTTATCCGCATATATAGCTTTCTCTGCTACTCCTTCCAGTGATCGGTATGTAGTGCATGTGTCCGTAGACATGACATCTTGTCCATGGAAGTTCAACTACGGCGACCATCACGTTTCATCTCGCAATTCCCATGACGCCTCTCCAACCCACGGCACCACGCTCCCTGATGTGCGCCTCACCCCTCTCGGCCGCACCGCCCCTCTGCCTTTGTGTGCATGACATGTGGGCCACCTAAAATGCGGCGAAAAATCAAGTTTCTACCACAGCCACCCGCGATTCCCACGACGCCGCTCGAACCCATGAAACCACACGTCCCCCGACCTGCGGCTCACCCCTCTTGGCCTCACTGCCCCTCTGCCTTCGGGAGCATTACATGTGGACCAGTCACCTATCGGGTCCACATGTTATTGACTCAAAGGTAGGTGTAGTAAGGCGCTGAAGCTCAGTCCCAACGGCCCTGAGAGGGAAATGTAACTCCAACGCCAGTGCTTGTGGTGCTCCCGCAGCACGAACTCGTGCCAAACTCGAGATTTGTTTCTTTACTATACATGCACGCAAAGATTTAATGGACATTGTAATCTCAACATGTGATGGGGAGCTCTAAATTTGAATTTGAAACTTGTAAAATGAAAAGATTCAAAACAAATAAACTGGGAGAGAGGGAGTATATCGTAGGATGTGTCCCATACAAAATAAGTCCCCTGGTTTGTCACCGCGAAGATGCGGTTAGAAAGGAGCACAACGTCTTCCTACTGGTACGGCAACAAATCGGCCGCAGACAGCATGGTCCGCCTTTGACCGCCATGTGCAAGGTTCGTGCTATCTTATTCAATCTCACTGTGGTTCCATCATACCAATTCATGCGGTGGCCCGTTGCATGGCTCATCCCAATTTTGGACAAAGGTTCTACGGGAATGGTGTCACCGTTGTAACTGTTGTGCAAATTGATGTTGGTACCCTCTCGTACATATGCAAGCCAATCTCCACTCGCACCGAGCCTAGCCTGTGAAACAGTGGGCAGGGGGAGAATTAGGAAATGGACATGGAAGTAGTCTTTAGAATGCATTTACTATGTGATCAAACTCATCTTACCTGCTCATCGGAGGAAATCCGAGTGCCCCTCAACGTCGGCATCTCAAGGGGCGTCAACTTGCAACTACGGCCACGCCGCGCTGGAGAGACCCCCAAGGAAACATCCTCGTGCATTCTATGGAACATCAAGATGCATTTGTATGAGTAGTTTATTTTGTGAGAGAAAAGGATGAACGAGGGAAGGCCTCTAGAGATAGAGATGGACACTACTACTACCAATGTGCTGGCTCGTGCGTTGCAATGGATCCAAACTAGTAGAATAATACTTGTTCACGTGCTTGAAATATAAACACTCTAGTTTTGATATACATGTGTCAGCAGACACAACAACTTGTCCATGGAAGTTGAACCACGGCGACCATCACGTTTCTTGTTTCTACCACTACCACACCCACACGCGATTCCCATGACGCCGCTCCAACCCACGGCATGACGTCCCCCGACGTGGACATGGATCCTCTGACGAGGCTATCACTGCCTTGCCCTGCCTTTCCTTGCTGACAGGTGGGACCCACGCTTATGGGTCCCACATGTCAGTGACAGAATGGTAGGATTGTTTGTGCCCCTCATCCCTCTCGGCCCCACTGCTCCTTTGCCTTTGTGTGCATGACATGCGCGACAGCTGAACTGCAGCGACCATCAACTTTCTACCACAGACACACCCGATTGGACGCGGTTTGCTTGCTCTGCTGCTGTGCTCCGATCCGTACTCCCACACCATCGAATTTTCATCCAGCGGCTGTGACACATTTCGTCACGGGCATCAATCCTCATCTGGAGTACTTATGTACTACAGGTAGTACCCGCCGGTGTGGCCATCTACGCCTCGTAACGCCCCGACGCCCAGCTGCGGCACCCTCGCCACGGCCACGCCACCACCGACCGGTTCATCTCGAATGAGTGAGTCGCGAACCATGCCACCACCATGAGAATGACATGTGGGCCAGCCACATTTAAGGTCCGCATGTCATTGACTCATAGGTCGGGCACTAAGACACTGAAATTCGGTCCCGTGGGCCCCGAGAGGGAAATGTAACTCTTGCGGCAGGCCTTGTGGTGCTCCCACAGTACGAGCTCGTGCCAAAACTAGAATTTGTTTCTTACTACTACCAAGTAGTACTAGTAAGGCACACGTGCATTGCACGCATGAGATTCTGGTGGTTTGTGCATTATGCTTCTACATGTGGAGTTTTCTGGATTCTAACATGTGGCAACATCTGGTGGAATGTAAGGTTAGGCAAGTTTGATTAACTTAGGTGAGTGTTTGGTTCAAGCCACACCTTAGGCTTGCCAACCTGTGGCTCTCATTTTGAAGAACTAATAACTTTGCCTAAGCTTAGTTGTGGCAAAGTTAGTCATGAATTAAGTTCAACCATGGAGTCTTCTAGATTATACATGTGGCAGAATCTGGTGGATGATATCCAACGGCCAGTAGTGCTCGGATTTGCCATCTTTGTACCGTCGGATTGGCTTCATCCAACGACCAACTTTCAAAGTTTTTCACACACTATATAGGGGGTATAGATATAGATGTGCCATTCCGTTGCAATGGATCCAAAGTATATCTATTTAGTGGAGTGCACTCTAAACACATTATCTATTTATTTTTCTCTAACCTTCCGTAGCCATGCAACCAAGCCACATAAGCTTCATGGGTGCCCCCCACATCATATTATTCATACTACGTTGATTGAAAAAAAGATAAATCACCCAAAACAAGATCTTCCTATTTTTTGTTCCGACGATGTTGTGTCGTGCACGTACCTACTAGTTGTATAGTGGTAGTACTAGTAATATAGTATTAGGAGTACAAACTTGGTAACTAGTAGGACTAGTACTAGTACGGAATGTTCCCACTCTATCAACGAGCCCCGTCTGACACCAAATTCCATGGCTTCCGTGCTACAGCTAGATCTTCCCCTCGTTTCTGTTTTCCAACCCGGCGGGGGGACGGGGTGTCGGTTTTCTCAACAGCGGTCCCACATGAAAGTGAAAATGCTAGGCAACACGCCTTCCCTAAGCTATGTGTCGTGCCGGACGGGCCGTGTTGTACTCTTGATTCCCGGGCGTGTGGGGGTGCGACGCGAACGCGGCAGGCCTTTTCCTTTTACTAGCAATGTGCCTGTCCATTGCGACGGATCCAAAGTAGTAGAATAGTAGTATTTGTTCACAAACTTGAAAGAAATCACTATTGTTTTGATATACTCCTAATATATTACTCCCTCCGTACCTAAATATTTGTCTTTTTTGAGATTTCAAATGGACTATCACATACGGATTATATAAGACATATTCTAGTGATTCTGGCAAGATGCCTGCGTTGCACGAAGTTGATGGAAAAGGTAAGCACAACTTATAAATTGATGGATGGAGTACTAGTTACAGTGATGCATATAATTAAGCAAAGAGATCGCACATGTCGGTATTGACTGGAACGAGAATGCAACAGCACAATAAGAATTAAGGCCATGATGATGCGATCGCAGTGGTGGTTACAGAAGGAAAGAAGAAAGATGGATCCACAAACGTACGACCTCCTCCTCCTCAACTTAGTGCACCGGGCCATCGACCGGCGGGTAAGGAGCGGCGGCTTTTGTGGCGAGGTCGAGGTGCTTCTCAGCAAAGGCATCCAAGCCTTCCAGCCGGTTGAGGAAGGCCAATGTCGTAGCGTCCTCACTGGCCTTGTAGATACCTATGTAAACGATTTTCTCGTACACATGAATGTGTAGGTCGACAAATTCTTGCAGGGCGAGGCGCCTCACGGCGAGCGCGACCTCCAGGTGGACATTCTTCGTGGCGTCGACGGGCAGTCGCAGGGCCACCAGTGCTTGAAAGAGGTTCTGGCCATGGAGGACTTTTAGGGTGGCAGGCAATGAGGAGCCTGAGCGCGCAGGCTGGAGGAGTACGGCGATGTCGTCCGCGAGCTTCTTGAGGACGGTGAACTTGTTGGTGGTGGAAACGATCATCTGGTCCAACTGAGAGTCGTAGTTGGCGTCGACGGCGGCCATCCACCAGCCGGTCTCCAACACCATCTGGAGACGATCCTCGGCGCCATGCCACAGGCCGGCGTCGTGGACCATCTGGCGCAGCCGCTGGCCGCTCACGCGCATCGCCGCCATGGGTCTGGAGTGAGCTCTTTTGCGCTTAGTGTAGGTGCTTAGGCAAATGCTTAGGTGCGTACGATGTGGTAGATGCATTGGAATGGAGGGCGCCTTTATATGAGGGCAATGAGGGCAAACTGCATTGCATTCACATCGTGCAACCTCTTTTCCCGGACCTCCTCCCATTACTTCCCTCATGCATTAATTGAAGGAGGATGCATTGGCCGTTCAACATATCGGGAACCGCTACTCCCTCCCTCGTCTGTGTTAAAGCCGTATCGGGAACTGCGCCGCCCGCTGTCAAATCGAATACTCCCTCCGTCTAGGTGAGTATTAAGTCATCTTACAAAACCAAATAGTAAACACGTAGGCGTGATGCATTAACTCTCACATTGTTTCTTTTTTTTGACATAAATAGAGGAATCAACCAAGAAGAGATGTGGGGCTTGTATGCTTTTAACGACTTAAGACTATCAAACATGACATGCAGTGGTCAGTTCGTTGCACACGAACAAATACAACCCACGTCAGCACACACACATCTTATAGCATCACATCTAATGGCTATAAAAGATGAATGAGCCCAAATTATATCTCATCTAGATGAGTTCTAGCAAAACTGTATTAATAATACTTAGTACTCATGCGCCATGTATCATATATTAGTATCATGTAGTACTTTATTTATTGCCATGTATAACACATAGTTCACGAGCGCTCTCTATATGTACCACCTTTTTTTTAATTTCAAGTTTTGCTTCATGGCGCAATCCATCGATACTACTACTGTACAAAAGTGGAGTATATACATTTTTTAAAAGGCTAGAGGGCGGGGCAGTCTAGCTCAGTCGGTTTCACGAGAGGCGAGGGCCTTTGTGATTTGACGGGTCATTACTGCTATCAAATCGAATAGTACTGCGCCGCCCGCTGCACGCCCGGCGCCTCCATTAAACCCCTCCGTTGAACCCGCATGCAAACCGAGAATCCTACTCCGGCCACACGTCCCTTCATGAGCGGGCCGGAATTAAACGCAACACTGGCCGAGCTCCTCCTGTCTGCCCTCAGTTTAAACGAGGCCAGACGCCGGCCAAGCTCCTACCATCCGCCCTCTATTTACACAAGACCAGACAGACAGCAGGCAATAATCGCACCCCTCCGCCGCTCCCCCATCTCCTCCATCACCATTTTCTCCACTCTTCTGATGGCTTCCGATGAGCCGTTCTCCGGCATATTACCCAACTGGGTGGCCTGCCGAGCCTCCGGATACGGGCGAGGCTGCTCGGTGCTTCACCAACCTCGCTTGGCCCGACGGAGCTAGTTGCCGCCCCAAGCAGGCACGTGGTTTAGCAACTCGCCGCTCTAGTTCAGCTTGATGAGGAGTGGCGAGTTGCTCCACGCCGGCACGACGGCGAGCATGCCGGTACGGGCGTCGTCGCTGCCGCGTCGTACCGCGCCACCAGTGTCTGCGGTGGCCGCGCCTCCCGTGTCTGTGGGTGCGCCTCCCGTGCCTGCGGCAGCGCCATGCAGGCAGAGACAGAAGTCGGGTGCGTGGAGAGTGACGAGTCGGTTCCCAGCTTCTCCGTGTCCGCCTCCATCGTCGAGGAGAAGTAGAACACGGGAGGCCGCCGCCACTTGGGACCCATGAAGGCCACCGCCGAGGTGACGACCGCGGATACAGGTGTTCTCTTTGCTGCTTCATCTCTTCTGAGGACCTTCGTCGACCCCGCAAGTGTCTGACGGACATGAGGAAGACAAAGGGATCCGCGGGTGGCCATTTAGAACTAAAATAAGTCTAGATATATCCATTTCTAGGACAAGTATTTCCAGACGGAGGGAGAATTAATTATACAAGAGAGCCGGATTGGCACCTCTTAGGTCATGTAAATGTAATGAAATCCATCATGTTTATATGAAGATCCGGCTTTTTTATATGAAATCCTTCATGCTTATATGAAATCAGTCCGTGTTTGCACGAATTTCATCTGGTTGGTTAGAGTTGTAAAAATGTATGCCGCTGGGGTTTGATGTCGTCCTCCGCGGAAGGAAGCGGGAGGAAATTTGCCGGCTGCCGTTGGAGATGGCTTTATGCTGGAAATAATAGAGTGACATCCAATCCATTTGAGTTAATTGCATGTATGATTGTCCCTCTATAAAAAGTTAATTGCAAGTACAGTGTACACGTGACTTGTAGGGTGGCTACAGCTTCGTATAGAAAGTTAAAAAGAAACAAGTCCATCCTTAATATTCTAAGTACTCTGTGGGTTCCACTGTCAGTACAGTAGCGAAAGAAGTATATATTAAATAAGTAGAGTAATATATAATATAAAAATCTAAAGTTAAAAGACAGAATTCGAACTCATGTCATCGCGTTGCGAGCATCCGACACTAACCAGCCTAGCACATTTTTGTTGTAGACCATGCTGGAGATATATCTCCATGTCTACTCTTATATATACTCCATTAGTTCCTAAATATTTGTCTTTTTCAGATTTCAAATGGACTACCACATACGGATGTGTATGTAGGCATATTTTAGAGCGTAGATTCACTCATTTTGCTACGTATGACTTTTCAGGAAGGGGTCAGATTTGTCCTTGATTTATTTATGAGGTATCCAGATGGTACTGCACCGCCAAGAAAAGAGGGTAACATCAAAATTATGGACTACTTTTTTGAGTATGTTGGTAAGGTACAGTCATAGTCACTTGTTGAAATCTCTAAAAAAGACAAATACTCTCTTCGTCCGGAAATACTTGTCATCAAAATGGATAAAAGGAAATGTATCTAGACGTATTTTAGTTTTAGATACATCTCTTTTTATCCATTTTGATGACAAGTATTTTCAGATGGAGGGAGTAGAAAATAGAGTTGGTGATGATGGTGTGCATGCCATCCTGCAATATAGGACGTCGGATTTATATCTAACGGATAGGAGGAAACTATGGCGATTTTGTAAAAATATACCCACACGTCTCTCCATGTTCGCAAATAAGGCCTTCCCTCGTTCAGCCTTTTCTCTCACAAGATAAACTACTCATACAAATGCATCTTGATGTTCCGTGCAACGCACGGGCAGCTAGCTAATTTCTTTTAAAATAGTTGCTGTGATAATTGGGTTGAAGTGATATATTTTATGTCTGCCCCGAATGATTTCAGATTCACTAGTAGTAACAAAGAAAAGGCCTTGTTAATTAACAGAAAACAGGGTGAAAACTATCACATGAGGCCGGTAAAAACAAGGCACACTGGGTTCAGCGTCATCATCACTACAGCTGTGCACGCGCGAGAAGTCGACATATCGAGGGGGCTACCGAGTGAGGCACCGAGACACAATGTTTGAGAGAGAAACCAATTAACAGATTATGATCATATCGAGTTGTCACCCTTT
>NC_057813.1:381945256-381950239 GCF_018294505.1 Triticum aestivum
GAGAGAAAGACGTATCGAGAGTGTGCGCGGTAGGCACTGTCGGATTTCGGGTTCCGGCAGACCCTTGAGGTTCGAACACTGTGGTGCGCGTGGAGATCAGACCCTCAGCCTTCCCATGTTTCACCGCCTCGCTAGGATCTAAACTACTCGAAGAACAGCACAAGGGACACAAGATTTATACTGGTTCAGGCCACCATTGTGGTGTAATACCCTACTCCAGTTTGTGGTGTGTGGATTGCCTCTGGGGATGATGAGGAATAGTACAAGGGAAGAACAGCCTCGCGAGGGTCTGCTCTTGACTGGTGCGACGAACTGATAGAGGGGTTCAGTCGCCTCTCTCTCTCTCTCTCTCTCTCTCTCTCTCTCTCTCTCTCTTTCTCTGGCTGATCTCTCGCCCCCTACCTCGTGGGTGGCTAGTCCTATTTATAGGCGAAGGCCCCGGGCCTCTTCCCAAATATTGAGCGGGAAGGGCGCCAACAATTGGCCATTTTGAAGGGGAACATCTAGTACACTTATCCTGACTAAAGTTGGTCCTCGCCTGCCAAAAGACCCTGACGATGACACTGGCTTGGGCTCCACGATGACCTCCATTCTGCCGTCCTGCTGGTCTTGGTCTTGTTGCACCGAAATGGTTGCCTTTGCTTGATTCCCTTGCCTGCGCTTGCCCCCTTTGCACCAAAGGGGAAACAAGGACTCTGCGCAGGCCGGCGCCCGCCTGGCGCCCGCCTGGCCTTGGTCGTCATGGCTTGCGTCACGGGCACCTCGTGAGGTACCCCGCCTTGATCTCTCCGCCTCCTCGTGAGCCAGCCTGACGAGGCCCCGCCTGAGGAAGCCTCCTGTCGTCCGCCTCGTGAGGCTTGGCCCCTCACGAGGGTCTTGAACATGTGTTGATGAAGATGGGCCGCACTGGGCCACTCCTTGAGCCACACCGCAGGCCACAAGCAGGCGAGTCTGGGTAAACCCGTTCCCAGAACGCCGACAGTAGCCCCCGGGCCCAAGGCGCGCTTGGACTTGGCTTAGCAGAGAAGCAAAGAGGCAAGTGCGAAGCGCCGCGGGCCCCAATAGCCTGCGGCCTTGGGCGCCGCGTGGCGGTTGATTGGATGTGGGCGTCCCTGTTCCCCCACGCCTCCTTATTTTGTGCCCCAGCTAGGCGGACCCGCTGTTGTACACAATCCCCCCTCTTCTCGCCGCTCGCGCGCCTTCTGCTCTTCCTTCTCTCGAGCTCCAGCCTCTGCTTCCAATCCAATCTCGCATCCTCCCCCTTCCTGTTGCCATAGCCCCGACGAAGAAGGGGAAAGGGCCAAAGCATGTGCCCTCGCCCCGTCCATCGCCATCGGTGGCTCCTGCTGTTGACCAGTCGATCATACTCAACCGGGAAGGCTCGGATAAGGTCAATTCCGCTATCGCCACCATCTTCAACGAGTGTAGGAGGACGACGGTCTGGCCCGTGTCTCACTTCTCCATCGACAGAATAGTCACCGAGGTCCGGTACTTCGCCAATGCTCTGTGGGCGGGTCTGGTTCCCCCCTTTTCTGATTTCTTCAACGCTGTGCTCTCTCATTACCAGATCCATATGATGCATTTGGGTCCCGAATCCATTACTCTTCTTGCCGTTTTCGCTTTCGTCTGCGAGGCGATGATGGGCATCCCTCCTTCACTTGCCTTGCTGTGCCACTTCTTCTCTCTGCGTCCCAGCGATCCTACCCAATGCTCAGGGTGTGTGAGTTTCCTTGCCGCACCAGAAACAGCGGCTTCGGGAATTGATTTCAGCCTTCCTCCGCCCGCAACCGGGTTCCGTGAGCGGTGGCTGTACGTGGACGCTGGGGTGCCCAGCCCCCTGCTTTTGGAGCCAACCTTGCCCGCTATCACCAACTCGGGCTAGGGCCAGGAGACGCTCATGAACCCCTGGCTTGTCTTCATTTGGCATCGCTTCACGTACTTGAGGTCGCTCGGTGTGACTGCACCCAAGGTGGTGAAGGAGTTCCTCCTATGCCGCATTGCCCCTCTCCAGCGTCATTCCCAGCAGATGTGGGCCTTCGAGGGACGTGAAGACCGCATGAGGCTCCAAGAGGAAGATCTGACGCCCGAGGTGCTGAGGAAGGTTCTCTTGATCCTGACTGGGGACCCTTCTCCTGGCAGCATCCGGCATGGGGGCGCCCTGCTATACCTCTGCTCAAACAGGGGCGATTTCATGAAGCAGATGCCCAGCTTCGATGAATGGGGGCTGCGTCCTGCAGGTCTCAAGGGACCCCGCGAGAACCCAGTTGTGGTGGTTGCCCTTCCAGATTCCCACGATGGTCCTTCCTCGAGTGGTGGAGCTGGGAGGCAAGGGGCGCCGGGGGCTGAGGGGGCCGCCTTCGAGATGATGACGCCACGCGGTACTCCTGAGGCGGCAGCTCCTGAGGCCCGCCCTGCGGCGGCTGAAGGTACCGAACCACGGCCTGTCGGTCCCGTGGCAGAGGCCCCCGAGGCCCCGGCCACCCTCCTTGGTGTGGCGTCTGGCGAGGTGTCCCTGGGCGAGACTCCCGACGCCGGGCACCTTGACGCTTCTTCCTCGCCGCTAGCTGACCCCTGCGCCGAGCTTCTGGGTCGCTTCCGTGTGGACTTCGAGGCTCTCAGAAAGAGAAGGGAGGCCTTGGGTGATGATTACCCTTGCCGCCTATTGAAGCGTAGGAATTACTTCGCCACCGATGAGTAAGCCTTTTCCTTCCTCTGTTCCTTATTCTCCTGCTGCTTCAGCTGATCATTACCCTGCAGGGCCCTACCTGCGGAGTTCACGGAGGTGGCTGAGGAGCCATCCCTCCAGGCCCCGCCCTCTCCACCTTCCCCAAGCGTCCCGGGCTCCAGCACTGCCCTTGCGGTGAGGCCGGTTGGAGAGGCGGGCCATCCTGTGGTGCGTCTTGGCTCCGCACCCTTCTCGACCATCCTTCGCGAGCCCTCCCGGGGCATAGCCAGCCTGCCCTGGGCTCTTCGACTGGTTGTGGATGACGACTGGCTTGGAAGGCGAATTAGCTCTGGGCCAGGCTTCTGGTGAGGTGCGTCCGGCCATCACGAGGGCACCAGCCCCCAGCCCCCTGCCCAGCGGGAGAGTGCTGATCCATGGCTCTCCTTGCGCGTCCGAGGAGGAAGGTGATGCGGAAGATGTGCTTGAGTGCGCTCGGGAGCGCCGTGCCCTCCGCCAAGGGTTCCTCCGGAGGGCGGCGGACGCGGTGAGCCAGCTTGGTGCAG
Organism: Triticum aestivum; assembly: GCF_018294505.1. Lineage (NCBI taxonomy): Eukaryota > Viridiplantae > Streptophyta > Magnoliopsida > Poales > Poaceae > Triticum > Triticum aestivum. Next base: position 381,948,485 of record NC_057813.1, read on the forward strand.
AGCTCACTGACGAGGACGCGCGCCTTGAGGCTGAGGGCCTGCGCCTAGCTGAGGAGAGGCGCAAGCTGAAGGTGGCCGTTGCCCTTGCGCGTCACCAGCGTGACCTCGACAACAAGAAGGCCGAGGCGTCGCTGGCAGATTCTCGAGAGGCCTGCTCCCAGGCCGTCGAGGAGGCTCAGGAAGCCATCCAGCGGCGCAGGGTCGCAGAAAAGCGGGCGTGGGAGCTCCGGGCCTAGAGTAGTTCCCTGGAGCAATAGGTGGAGTTGCATGAGGCGGCCCTTGCGTCGATGGAGGGGGGCTCGGTTCATCGGGCAGAGCTTCAAAAACGTGAGGAGGCACTGAGGCTGGAGGCCACCGAGCGCGCCCTGGAGCTTGAGCGATTAGAGACGAGGGAGCGCATGGTGGCGCAGGCGGAGGATGATGTCGCCGCGAGGGAAGCCTGAGCCTCGAAAGAAGTTGATCGCTGTGTGGCGGCGGCTCGCTCGAACCTCGAGCGCGAGTTCTAGGAAAGGCTTGAGCTGATCCAGGTCGAAGCAGAGGGCAGGACCGCCGCCTTGAAGGCCGAGCTGGATGAAGTCGTGCAGCGAGCGGACGCCGCCGGGGCCGCCCTTGGCGCGGCGCAGGCGGAACTGGCTTCCGAGCCGAGATGCTTCTTCTCCACTAGAGGGTGGATGCGGCCAAGGCCATTGCGCGGCGGAATGAGGACGAGATACGCCAGCGGCAGACCCTGGAGCACGTGCACAGCCCCATGCTCCGTGAGCTCCGGGAAAGAGCCAACACGGCCTTGGGTGTCATCTGTGAGGCATCCGTTGGGGAACCTCATGTGGTCAACTATACAGGTAACCTTCAGTTCTTCACTGACGTGGTGACACAGCTAGAGGCCCGTTCAGGTAGAGCCGACAGGTTGGTGGAGGAGAGGAGTCGTGCCCTACTGGGGCGTGCTTTCTCTCATGTCTTCAGTCACCTTCAGCACATGGATCCCCACTTCGACTTCGATGCCGCCATCGCACCGGTGCCCTTGGCCGTCCGGGACAATCTGGCGAGCTGGGTGTAAGACAACGTGGACACCCTGGTTCGGGCCTTCATGTAACGCCCCAGATATACTTTCCATATTTGTACTCCAACTCTTGCCGTCCCTGGCGCTAAGTTATATTTATTTCTCGGGTTTGGGTCTTTGTCTCCGTGTGTTGTTTTCTTTTTCGGGCATCTCTTATCATGTCATCACGTGCATTGCATTTGCATACATGTTCATCTCATGCATTCGAGCATTTTCCCCGTTGTCCGTTTTGCATTCCGGCGTTCCGTTCTCCTCCGGTGGTCATTTCTACCTTTCTTTCTTGTGTGGGGATTAAACATTTCCGGATTGGACCGAGTCTTGTCAAGCGGCCTTGGTTTACTACCGGTAGACCGCCTGTCAAGTTTCGGGTCATTTGGACTTCGTTTGATACTCCAACGGTTAACCGAGGGACCGAAAAGGCCTCGTGTGTGTTGCAGCCCAACACCCCCCAAATTTGGCCCAAAACCCACCAAACTCTGCTCCTTGTCCTAGAGCGTTCGATCACGATCGTGTGGGCGAAAACCGCACCTCATTTGGACTCTCCTAGCTCCTTCTATGCCTATATATACACCCCTCCGTTTTCGGATCTCTCCCTCTCCCCGAAACCCTAAAAAAAAACTCCTCCGGCCGCCGTCGGACACAACCGCCGCCGACGGACATGTCCGGCCTCCCCGTCCGCCGCCACGTGTCGGCCTCCT
>NC_057813.1:381950458-381952844 GCF_018294505.1 Triticum aestivum
CTCCGGCGAGCTCGAGCTCCGCCGCCGGCGCCGCCTCGGCGTCCGTGCCCCGGCGAGCCCAGATCCAGATCCGCGCGTGAACAGTAAACCCTAGGGTTGACTTTTGCCTCTCTCCGTTAAGTTTTTATGCTATCTTTGACTGCTCGTATCTCCGCAACCGTAGCTCCGTTTTGGGCATATGATATATCAAAATCTTCGTCTCGACATGTACATCATTTCATTCCATTGCATCATTTGCATTTGAGGTCATCTTGTTACCCAAAATGCTGTTAGAATGAGGCTTCGTGAGTTAAATTGCAGAACCGTTAGTTCATCATGCACTTTTGTCATTTTTGCTATATTTAATCCGTGCATGATATGCCTGTGCCCCTTTGGGATGTATTGTGAAGCATTTTGTCTTCTTTCCAGAGGTGTCACCCATGCATTTTTAGGATATGTGTGTTGTCTTGTGCAAGCTTGCGAAGAGAGGTACCTGAGATTGCAGATTTCAGGGACAGCGATTTTCGCTAAGTCTGGGATATTTTAGTTCATGATGCTATATGTCCAGCTTGTTTCCTAGTGATCCGTGCCTCTTTTGAGGATGATCAGTAAGGGAGTTTTGATATTTATGTTATGCTCTATCCATCCACGTCTTTGTTGGCATTTGTGGAGTGCTCTAGGTTGACTCAATCGAGCTCAACTTTTGCTTCGTTGTTAATCTGGGCAGATCGTCAACTTGTTTGCGATTTCGCCGATGCTACCGTTAGTGTTCCATGCATGCTATGCCTTCGTTCTTGCCATGTGTAGCTAGCACTTTGTGCCTTCTTGCTGGTTATATGCTTTCCTTGCCATGACTTGCACCGTAGTAAGTGCATCGAGCTCGTTTACATGCCTTCGTGAGTTAAATTTCAGCATGTCTCAGTTTTCACTGTCTGAAAACTGATTGTGTTCGAGCGATGTTCGTGAGCTCGGTAGAGTATTTTGTGAACCCTTTTGGCCCCAGGTCACTTTGGGTGTTTTATTAAGCTTGTTGAGTAGCTCTGTGCCATGTTCTTACTTGTCATGTTCAGGTTTTCTATCATGTTGTTTTGCTGCTCCGAAGAGAGCTTCGTGATCTGAAATTTCAGACTAGTGTTGATTTCACTAAGTCTGAAATCTGTTTTGCATTTGCGTTTTAGCCATGCTTGTTTGAACCTCTTAATGGATGAATTTGCCTATGGCTCAGTGCTAGTGTTTTGTCAACCATCTTGTGTACATCACTGCCATGTATTTTGTTTTCATGTTTGGTGGCTGTAGCATGTTCATTTCGTTGCATTTAGATGCCTACTTGCTGTAAATCGCAGACCGGTGTCATATCTTAAAACGCTTGCCATTTCCAAACCGTAGCTCCGATTCCTATGATCTTTATATTGTTTTTAAGCGATTTCATCCCCTCTATCCAGTGGCACACTTGGTTTTCCATGTTGATGCCAGGTTCATGCATTTCCTGTCATATCTTGCATTTTGCATCCCGCATCGCATCCCGCATAGCATATCGTCATTTCATCATATTGCTTGGTCTTGGCCGTGGTTGATTGTGTCCTTGTTGCTTGTTTGTCTTTGGGTAGAGCCGGGAGACGAGTTCGCTACCGAGGAGCCCGTTGAGTTTGCTTGTGAGGATCCAGTCAACTCTGACAACTGTGCAGGCAAGATGATCATACCCTCGAAATCACTACTATCTTTGCTATGCTAGTTTGCTCGCTCTTTTGCTTTGCCAATGCTACGATGCCTACCATTTGCTTGTCAGCCTCCCAATTGCCATGTTGAACCTCTAATCCACCATTGTCCTAGCAAACCATTGATTGGCTATGTTACCGCTTTGCTCAGCCCTTCTTATAGCATTGTTAGTTGCAGGTGAAGATTGGAGCCGTTCCTTGTTGGAACATTCTTTTTCCTGTTGGGATATCATTATATTGCTATGTTAACTTAATGCATCTATATACTTGGTAAAGGGTGGAAGTCTCGGCCTCTCGCCTAGTGTTTTGTTCCACTCTTGCCGCCCTAGTTTCCGTCATATCGGTGTTATGTTCCCGGATTGTGCGTCCCTTACGCGGTTGGGCTATAATGGGAACCCCTTGATAGTTCGCCTTGATTAAAGCTTTTCCAGCAATGCCCAACATTGGTTTTACCATTTGCCACCTAGCCTCTTTTTCCCTTGGGTTTCCGGAGCCCGAGGGTCATCGTATTTTAGCCCCCTTGGGCCAGTGCTCCCTCTGAGTGTTGGTCCGAACTGAGCTGCCTGCGGGGCCACCTCGGGGAAACTTGAGGGTTGGTTTTACTCGTAGCTAGTCTCATCTGAGTGTGCCCTGAGAAAGAGAGATGTGCAGCTCCTATCGGGATTTGTCGGCACATTCGGGCGGTGTTGCTG
>NC_057813.1:381952854-381960297 GCF_018294505.1 Triticum aestivum
CTTAATGCATCTATATACTTGGTAAAGGGTGGAAGGCTCGGCCTCTCGCCTAGTGTTTTGTTCCACTCTTGCCGCCCTAGTTTCCGTCATATCGGTGTTATGTTCCCGGATTGTGCGTCCCTTACGCGGTTGGGCTATAATGGGAACCCCTTGATAGTTCGCCTTGATTAAAGCTTTTCCAGCAATGCCCAACATTGGTTTTACCATTTGCCACCTAGCCTCTTTTTCCCTTGGGTTTCCGGAGCCCGAGGGTCATCTTATTTTAACCCCCCCCCCCGGGCCAGTGCTCCTCTGAGTGTTGGTCCGAACCAGGCAGCCTGCGGGGACACCTCGGGGAAACTTGAGGTTTGGTTTTACTCGTAGCTTGACCTATCCGAGCGTGCCCTGAGAAAGAGATATGTGCAGCTCCTATCGGGATTTGTCGGCACATTCGGGCGGTGTTGCTGGACTTGTTTTAACCTGTCGAATCATCTTGTTGTACCGAGATACCGAGTCTGATCGGAGTGTCTTGGGTGGAGGTCTATTCCTTCGTTGACCGTGAGAGCTTGTTATGGGCTAAGTTGGGACCCCCCTGCAGGGATTGAACTTTCGAAAGCCGTGCCCGCGGTTATGGGCAGATGGGAATTTGTTAATGTCCGGTTGTAGATGACTTGAACTAAACTTAATTAAAATGAATCAACCGTGTGTGTTACCGTGATGGCCCCTTCTCGGCGGAGTCCGGGAAGTGGACACGGTGTTGGAGTTATGCTTGCGCAGGATGTTCTTTTAGCTTCTCGCTCGTGCTTCGCCTTCTCTTCTCGCTCTCTTTTGCATGTAAGTTAGCCACCACATATGCTAGTCGCTTGCTGCAGCTCCACATATATTTGCCTTATCCATTCCTATGAGCTTAAATAGTCTTGATCGCGTGGGTGTGAGATTGCTGAGTCCCTGTGGCTCACAGATACTACAACTCCAGATGCAGGTCCAGGTGATTCCGCTCCAGTTGACGATTACGAGCTCAGGTGGGAGTTCGACGAGGACTCTCAGCGATATTACGTGTCCTTTCCAGATGATCAGTAGTGGTGCCTAGTTGGGGTTATCGATTCAGGACCTTGTCGCATGTTGGGGGTCTTTTCTATTTTGGCGCCGTAGTCGGGCCCTGAGTGTTTGCTTGATGGATGTTATTTATGTACTCTGATGTGACGTGGCGAGTGTAAGCCAACTATGTTATCTCCCCCTTTTGTTATATATTGCATGGGATGTTGTAATGATTGCCTGACTTGCGACATTGCTTTCAATGCGGTTATGCCTCTAAGTCGTGCCTCGACACGTGGGAGCTATAGACGCATCGAGGGCGTTACAAGTTGGTAATCAGAGCCATCCCCGACCTTAGGAGCCCCATTGCTTGATCGTTTTTAGCAGCCGAGTTGTGTCTAGAAAAATGTTTTGAGTCCTTAGGAATTATATATCGGAGAGCTTAGGAATTCTTTTTACTTCCCACTCTCCTCATCGCTCTGGTAAGGCATCCTGGCGTAGAGTTTTGACTCTTCTCTTCTCAAATTTCACTAAATTTTTTTTTAGGTTCACGCGAGTATCTTGGTTTTGTTCCGATGGTTTTGTGACGAGAACATTGTTCTTGGTGCCTCCTGTCTTTAGGGGTTGTGGCAGTGTCCCGGGGAGTTGAGCTCCGAGGTGTTGTCGTCACAATTTTATCGTTGCAATTCTGGTATACTTGAGATATGTTCGCCGACATCGAAAATCTCTTTTATACAGTTCGTTGGTGAGATAACCTCGACGCCACCCAGTACTGGGGCGGGAGTTCGGGAGTATCGCCATAACTTGTATAACGGATGCTTTTCGAAGGTTGAGGTAGATGGTTTCCGAAGTTTTCCTGGTTATGTGTTGAAGGATGGATACAGCTGGATGTAGGATTTGCTAGTTTGGGTGAGATATTGTGCTTCCCCTGTATCCCCAACACCTGATTGCATAACCGGAAAGGTTCGGGAGTTTCATAGGTGGGAAATCTAGTAGCTCTAGTTCTTCTTCCACGGATATTGGTTTGAGATTGGGATTTCTTACCGATTATTCGTTCTTGATCCGTACCTTGTTGATTTATCTCTCTACCTTAATTCTTCGGGGCTTCGCAATTTATGGATGTGTGATCTTTTGAAGAGGAATGCATTCGTTTATTTTGTTCGGATGTGAAGAATATATGTTGCAATTTTCATTCCGTTGGATTCAGCTTCTATATTGTTGTCTATCTATGTGCTAATGGTGGTCAACCTCTTCAGGATGGCTCCTCCAACGCGCACGACTCCGAATCCTAATCCGCCTCCACCTCCGCCTCCTCCGGAAGCATGGCAAGCTGTGATGGCCGCTACTAATGCAAACACACAGTTGATCATGCAAATCCTTCAAGAGCGCAATCAAGGCAGTCAAGGGAATCAAGGCCACAATCAGCACCACTTTGCTACTCTGAACCAGTTCCTTGCTAATGGCCCAAAGACGTTCAGCGGTTGTGTTGAGGCTACCGATGCTAACGATTGGCTAGTGGATCTGGGCAAGCATTTTGAATGCAGCAACGTCAGGCCTGAAGATTTCGTCAAGTTCGCTTCTTTCCAGCTCAAAGATCAGGCTGCAGAGTGGTTCCAGCAGTACAAGGATTCCAGAGGTGGACGTCTGATCACTTGGGACGATTTCCGTCAAGATTTCCGCGCTCATCACATCCCTCAAAGTGTGGTTGAGAGTAAGCGTCAGGAATTCCGCAATCTGAAGCAAGGCTCTTTGTCTGTCTATGACTACAACAAGTTGTTCCAGAAGCTCGCCCGTTTTGCCAAGCAGGATGTTCCTGATGAGAAGAGTATGATCTATCAGTTCAGGGGTGGTCTTCGTGAGGAAATTCAGCTCGCTCTTGTCCTCTTTGAGCCGTTGAGATACGATGAGTTCTACAACATGGCACTGAAGCAAGAGGCTGCTCAGATGAGATGTGATGCTTCCAGGAAGCGTGCCAGAGATATTACTCCGTCTTCCTCTACTCAAGTGGTCAAGCAGCAGAAGTATTGGCTTCCTCCTCCTCCGTTCCGTCAGCCGTATCAGCAGAAGAGCAAAGGTGGCAGTGGTTTCTCCCACCCACCCAACCCAGGCTTTCAGAACAAGGCTTCGTCTCAAGCTCCAAGATCGAGTGCTCCATATCACCGTCCACTTTCAGAGGTCACGTGCAACAAGTGCCAACAGAAGGGTCACTATGCCAACAAGTGTACCAACCAGAGGCGTCTTCCTCCTCCTCCTCCTGTCAGATCGGCAAGTACAGCTGTGGTCAAGCACAATCCCAAGCACGCCAAGGTCAATATGCTGAATGCAGCTCAGGCTGAGGATTCTTCAGATGTCATTATGGGTAACCTTCCTATTAATGATATTCCTGCAAAAGTTCTTTTTGACACGGGTGCATCGCATTGTTTCATGTCAAAGCCATTTTTTTACCAAGCATGAGTTCGTTTCTTCTCATTTGGGTAAACATATGGATATCATTTCTCCTGGCAAACGTTTGAGCGCAAGTCTGGAGGTGCCAGATGTCGCTATCACGATGGGCGATTTCAAGTTTCTTGCTTCTCCTATGGTTCTTGGTAACTCCGATATCGATCTTATTCTCGGGATGGACTGGCTCTCTAAGCATAAAGCTCAGCTTGACTGTGCAGCCAGGCAGATTCAACTGACTCATTCGTCTGAGGATGTCATTGTCTTTGCCGCTCGGGATAATTCCGTCCGGTTGTTTTCTCTCAATGAGAAGGGTGAATTGGATGCTATCTCTCAAATTCTTGTCGTTTGCGAATATCAAGACGTCTTTCCAGAAGAACTTCCAGGGATGCCTCCAAACCGGCCGGTTGAATTTGTTATTGAACTTGAGCCCGGTACGGAACCTGTGTGCAAACGTCCCTACAAGCTCGGGCCTGAAGAGTTGAAGGAGCTGAAGAAACAACTCGATGAGCAAGAAAGATTGGGTCTCATTCGGCCTAGTACTTCTCCGTGGGGTTGTGGTGTTCTTTTTGTGAAGAAGAAGGATGGATCGAGTCGACTTTGTGTTGATTACCGTCCAGTAAACAAGAAGACCATCAAGAACAAATACCCACTTCCCAACATCAATGAGCTGTTCGAACAACTCAAGGGTGCTCAAGTATTCTCCAAGCTTGATCTCCGTATGGGTTATCATCAGATTCGTATTCGTGAGCAAGATATTCCCAAGACGGCGTTCAGAACAAGCTTTGGTTCATATGAATACACCGTCATGTCTTTTGGCCTCGCCAACGCTCCTCCGACGTTCTCTCGCATGATGAACTTCATCTTCAACCCCTACACCAATGAATTTGTTTTGGTCTATCTCGACGACATTCTGGTTTTCTCGAAGAACAAGTAAGATCATGCCAAGCACTTGCGTTTGGTTCTTGACAAGCTCAGAGAACATCAGTTCTACGCCAAGTTCTCCAAGTGTGAATTTTGGCTCGATGAGGTTCTTTATCTTGGTCATATCATCTCCGCCAAGGGCATTTCCGTGAATCCTGAGAAGGTGTCCGCAATTGTGAATTGGGAACCTCCTCAGAACGTAAAGCAACTCCGCAGTTTCCTCGGTCTCGCAAGCTATTGCAGAAGATTCGTTGAAAACTTTTCTAAGATCGCCAAGCCTCTCTCAAATCTTCTTCAGAAGCACGTCAAGTACGTTTGGTCTCCGGAGTGTGATATTGCTTTCAACACTTTGAAAGAGAAATTGGTCACTGCTCCAGTTCTGACCCCGCCTGATGAAACCAAGCCGTACGAGGTCTTTTGTGATGCCTCTCTCCAAGGTCTCGGTGCTGTACTGATGCAAGAGAAGAAAGTTGTTGCTTATACCTCTCACCAGTTGAAACCTAATGAGAAGAACTACCCCACTCATGATCTCGAGTTGGCGGCAGTGGTACACGCTTTGTTGACTTGGAGACATCTTCTATTGGGAAGGAAAGTGGATATTTTCACTGATCACAAGAGTCTCAAGTACATCTTCACTCAGCCTAATCTCAACCTCAGGCAGACTCGATGGGTCGAAATGATTCAAGAGTACAATCCGAGTATCGAGTATACTCCAGGCAAGGCTAATGTGATTGCTGACGCTTTGAGCAGAAAAGCATATTGCAACAGTCTGATTCTCAAGCCTTATCAACCCGAGCTTTGTGAAGCTTTCCGCAAACTTAATCTGCAAGTTGTTCCTCAAGGTTTCCTCGCCAACCTTCAAGTCTCTCCTACCTTAGAAGACCAGATTCGCCAAGCCCAACTTCTTGATGCTATGGTGAAGAAGGTGAAGATTGGTATTGCAAAGAGTTAGTCCAAGTACAAGTGCTACCGACTTGATGACAAGGACACTCTCTTCTTCGAGGATCGAATTGTTGTGCCCAAAGGTGAACTCCGTAAGGTGATCATGAACGAGGCTCACAACTCTCTCCTCTCCATCCACCCTGGTAGTACGAAGATGTATCAGGACCTCAAGCAAGCTTATTGGTGGACTCGAATGAAGCGCGAGATCGCTCAATTCGTGAACGAATGTGATGTCTACAGAAGAGTGAAGGCAGAACACAAAAGGCCAGCTGGTCTCCTCCAACCTCTTGCCATTCCAGAATGGAAGTTTGACCACATTGAAATGGACTTCGTGACTGGGTTTCCAAAGTCCAAGCGTGGCAATGATGCTATATTTGTCGTCATCGACAAGCTCACCAAAGTGGCTCATTTTCTGCCTATCAAAGAGTCAATCACTGCAGCTCAATTGGCGGAACTCTATACCTCTCGCATTGTCTCTCTGCACGGTATTCCTCAAGTGATATCTTCAGACCGTGGCAGCATCTTTACCTCCAAGTTTTGGGATTCTTTTCAGAAGGCCATGGGCACCAACATCCGCTTCAGCACAGCTTTCCATCCTCAAACAAGCGGTCAAGTCGAGCGTGTCAACCAAATTCTTGAAGATATGCTCAGGGCTTGTGTGATCTCCTTCGGCATGAAGTGGGAGGATTGTCTTCCTTATGCTGAATTCTCATACAACAACAGCTTTCAAGCAAGTTCGGGCAAGGCCCCCTTTGAAATTCTGTATGGCAGGAAGTGCCGTACCCCTCTCAACTGGTCTGAAACTGGTGAACGTCAGCTGCTGGGTAATGACTTAATCACAGAAGCAGAAGAAATGTGCAAAGTCATTCGTGATAACCTCAAAGCAGCTCAATCCCGCCAGAAGTGCTACTATGATAGTAAGCACCGTGAATTGGTTTTCGAGATCGGAGATCATGTTTACCTCCGCGTCTCTCCCATGAAAGGTACTCGTCGCTTCGGTATCAAAGGGAAGCTTGCCCCTAGATACGTGGGACCTTTCAAGATTGTCAGCAAGAGAGGCGACCTCGCCTATCAACTCGAGCTTCCTTCAAACTTTGCAAATGTTCATGATGTGTTCCATGTCTCTCAGCTTCGAAAGTGCTTCAAGACTCCTGACCGCACCGTCAACTTCGAGGACATTGAGCTCCAAGAAGATCTCTCTTATCGTGAGCACCCAGTTGATATTCTTGAAGAGACTGAACGCAAGACTCGCAACAAGTCAATTAAATTTCTCAAAGTCAAGTGGTCTCACCATTCCGACCGTGAAGCTACCTGGGAACGCGAGGATCACCTTCGTTCTGAGTACCCGGGGTTCTTTCAATCCTAGATCTCGGGTCGAGATCTTTTCGTAGTGGTGGAGTGTTGTAACGCCCCAGATATACTTTCCATATTTGTACTCCAACTCTTGTCGTCCCTGGCGCTAAGTTATATTTATTTCTCGGGTTTGGGTCTTTGTCTCCGTGTGTTGTTTTCTTTTTCGGGCATCTCTTATCATGTCATCACGTGCATTGCATTTGCATACATGTTCATCTCATGCATTCGAGCATTTCCCCCGTTGTCCGTTTTGCATTCCGGCGTTCCGTTTTCCTCCGGTGGTCATTTCTACCTTTCTTTCTTGTGTGGGGATTAAACATTTCTGGATTGGACCGAGTCTTGTCAAGCGGCCTTGGTTTACTACCGGTAGACCGCCTGTCAAGTTTCGGGTCATTTGGACTTCGTTTGATACTCCAACGGTTAACCGAGGGACCGAAAAGGCCTCGTGTGTGTTGCAGCCCAACACCCCCCAAATTTGGCCCAAAACCCACCAAACTCTGCTCCTTGTCCTAGAGCGTTCGATCACGATCGTGTGGGCGAAAACCGCACCTCATTTGGACTCTCCTAGCTCCTTCTATGCCTATATATACACCCCTCCGTTTTCGGATCTCTCCCTCTCCCCGAAACCCTAAAAAAAACTCCTCCGGCCGCCGTCGGACACAACCGCCGCCGACGGACATGTCCGGCCTTCCCGTCCACCGCCACGTGTCGGCCTCCTAGTGGCGCCGCCCGGTCCCCAGTTCGCCGCCGCCCGCGGGCCCGCGAGGCCCG
>NC_057813.1:381961678-381963948 GCF_018294505.1 Triticum aestivum
CTCCGGCGAGCTCGAGCTCCGCCGCCGGCGCCGCCTCGGCGTCCGTGCCCCGGCGAGCCCAGATCCAGATCCGCGCGTGAACAGTAAACCCTAGGGTTGACTTTTGCCTCTCTCCGTTAAGTTTTTATGCTATCTTTGACTGCTCGTATCTCCGCAACCGTAGCTCCGTTTTGGGCATATGATATATCAAAATCTTCGTCTCGACATGTACATCATTTCATTCCATTGCATCATTTGCATTTGAGGTCATCTTGTTACCCAAAATGCTGTTAGAATGAGGCTTCGTGAGTTAAATTGCAGAACCGTTAGTTCATCATGCACTTTTGTCATTTTTGCTATATTTAATCCGTGCATGATATGCCTGTGCCCCTTTGGGATGTATTGTGAAGCATTTTGTCTTCTTTCCAGAGGTGTCACCCATGCATTTTTAGGATATGTGTGTTGTCTTGTGCAAGCTTGCGAAGAGAGGTACCTGAGATTGCAGATTTCAGGGACAGCGATTTTCGCTAAGTCTGGGATATTTTAGTTCATGATGCTATATGTCCAGCTTGTTTCCTAGTGATCCGTGCCTCTTTTGAGGATGATCAGTAAGGGAGTTTTGATATTTATGTTATGCTCTATCCATCCATTTCTTTGTTGGCATTTGTGGAGTGCTCTAGGTTGACTCAATCGAGCTCAACTTTTGCTTCGTTGTTAATCTGGGCAGATCGTCAACTTGTTTGCGATTTCGCCGATGCTACCGTTAGTGTTCCATGCATGCTATGCCTTCGTTCTTGCCATGTGTAGCTAGCACTTTGTTCCTTCTTGCTGGTTATATGCTTTCCTTGCCATGACTTGCACCGTAGTAAGTGCATCGAGCTCGTTTACATGCCTTCGTGAGTTAAATTTCAGCATGTCTCAGTTTTCACTAAGTCTGAAAATTGATTGTGTTCGAGCGATGTTCGTGAGCTCGGTAGAGTATTTTGTGAACCCTTTTGGCCCCAGGTCACTTTGGGTGTTTTATTAAGCTTGTTGAGTAGCTCTGTGCCATGTTCTTACTTGTCATGTTCAGGTTTTCTATCATGTTGTTTTGCTGCTCCGAAGAGAGCTTCGTGATCTGAAATTTCAGACTAGTGTTGATTTCACTAAGTCTGAAATCTGTTTTGCATTTGCGTTTTAGCCATGCTTGTTTGAACCTCTTAATGGATGAATTTGCCTATGGCTCAGTGCTAGTGTTTTGTCAACCATCTTGTGTACATCACTGCCATGTATTTTGTTTTCATGTTTGGTGGCTGTAGTATGTTCATTTCGTTGCATTTAGATGCCTACTTGCTGTAAATCGCAGACCGGTGTCATATCTTAAAACGCTTGCCATTTCCAAACCGTAGCTCCGATTCCTATGATCTTTATATTGTTTTCAAGCGATTTCATCCCCTCTATCCAGTGGCACACTTGGTTTTCCAAGTTGATGCCAGGTTCATGCATTTCCTGTCATATCTTGCATTTTGCATCCCGCATCGCATCCCGCATAGCATATCGTCATTTCATCATATTGCTTGGTCTTGGCCGTGGTTGATTGTGTCCTTGTTGCTTGTTTGTCTTTGGGTAGAGCCAGGAGACGAGTTCGCTACCGAGGAGCCCGTTGAGTTTGCTTGTGAGGATCCAGTCAACTCTGACAACTGTGCAGGCAAGATGATCATACCCTCGAAATCACTACTATCTTTGCTATGCTAGTTTGCTCGCTCTTTTGCTTTGCCAATGCTACGATGCCTACCATTTGCTTGTCAGCCTCCCAATTGCCATGTTGAACCTCTAATCCACCATTGTCCTAGCAAACCATTGATTGGCTATGTTACCGCTTTGCTCAGCCCTTCTTATAGCATTGTTAGTTGCAGGTGAAGATTGGAGCCGTTCCTTGTTGGAACATTCTTTTTCCTGTTGGGATATCATTATATTGCTATGTTAACTTAATGCATCTATATACTTGGTAAAGGGTGGAAGGCTCGGCCTCTCGCCTAGTGTTTTGTTCCACTCTTGCCGCCCTAGTTTCCGTCATATCGGTGTTATGTTCCCGGATTGTGCGTCCCTTACGCGGTTGGGCTATAATGGGAACCCCTTGATAGTTCGCCTTGATTAAAGCTTTTCCAGCAATGCCCAACATTGGTTTTACCATTTGCCACCTAGCCTCTTTTTCCCTTGGGTTTCCGGAGCCCGAGGGTCATCTTATTTTAACCCCCCCCCCCGGGCCAGTGCTCCTCTGAGTGTTGGTCCGAACCAGGCAGCCTGCGGGG